>NW_027633436.1:50454-149682 GCF_053919585.1 Euprymna scolopes
GTTATGAAAGTGAAAATGAATGAGTTGCAAAGACATTTACATTTTTGCATTCTTTTTTTAATTCTTCACCTTGTGTGTTTTAATGTCCCAAGAGTGAACCAAGACGGATGAGTCTTATTCAGCAGAGTGGAAAAAAACAGGTTACCTTTGGTTGTCCTTAATGGATTTGTCCATAGTATAATGTGTCCAAGTTATTGCCCTAATAAAGTGAGAACCATACCCCAAAACTAATGCAGAACTCTACTTACGTATTGCACAGCTACAAGAGTTAACTTGTCTAGGATAAGTGCCATATAAGTTTGCACAAGTCACTATATTGCTCTATTTATTAACTCATATGAACTTAAATTGCTGAACATGTCTCAAAAATTTTCTACAGAGCTCTACTTAGAAATGAGCACTCTCAAAGACAATTTATCTAACATAATTTTGAAATATGTTTTATAAAGTTACCATAGAGCTCCCAAATATATTAGGCACTCAAATAAGAAACTTGTTTTAAATACTTGTCATATATATATATATATATATATATATTAAACACTTACAGTATATCTATACTTACATATTGACATTTAGGTTTTCAAAACATACTGCAGAGCTCTTCATGTTTTCTGAATTTTATTCTTTCGTCTACTAATGTATTGAGCATTCTTAAGTATATTCGTGTAGCTGAATTGCCATACGTGTTTTGAAAGTCTATATTTAGCTCTACTAATGCATTGAACTCTGTCAAAATAAATTTATGCAGTTGAAATGCCATATCTGTTTCTCAAATGTTTTATTTAGCTCTACTAATATATTGAGCACTCTGGAAGTAGATTTGTCTAAAATAATTGCCAAAATGTTTCCAACTCTTACTACAAAGCTCTATAAATGCATTGAGCACTCTTAAAGTAAAATCGTCTTGCATAATTAAACAAAGCAATTTTTAAATTTACTACACAGCTATATAAAACTATGGAGCACATGCAAGAATCATTGGTAAATATATAAATCACATAATTATTAGAAGTTATTTTTTTAATTGAAATACATATATATATATATATAATCTATATATATATATATTCAAGGGAGACAATTTGTATATAGATCACATAATTATTAGAAGTTTTTTTTTATTGAAATAAATAAATATATATATATATATATATATGTATATACATATATATATATATATTCAAGGGAGACAATTTGATATAGATCATATAATAATTAGAAGTTATTTTTATTAATTGAAGTAAATATATATATATATTTATTTATTTCAATTCAATCAATGAGACATAGAACAATAAAGTCATGTTATTTAGATTTTTACTTAATAATAACACTTTAAAATAGTGCTCAAAACTAGACAGAGCTGATATTATAAAACATTTTATTACAGGATAAGTAAACATAAAGATTTAACCAGAGTTATATAAGAGTGCTCAATAAGACAGAGCAATAAAGACATTTTATTTAGATTTTTATTTAATAATTACACTTTAAATAGTGCTAAAAAAAGGGAGACAATTTGTATATAGATCATATAATTATCAGAAGTTATTTTTTTATTGAAATAAGTAAATATATGTGTATATATATATATATATATATATATATATATATATATATATATATTACAGGGGGACAATTTGTAATTTTTATTAGACCTTATTTTTTTTATTGAAATAAGGGAGACAATTTTAATATAGATCACATAATTATTAGAAGTTATTTTTTTTAATAAATATATATATATATATATATATATATATATATAAATATATATATTTAATATATATATATAATCTATATATGTTCAAGGGAGACAATTGTTATATAGATGACATAATTATTAGAAGTTATTCTCTTTATTGAAATATATATATATATATGTGTGTATATATATATATATATATATATATATATATATATATATATATATTGACATTTTAGATTTTTCATTGAGAATCATAACATTTAGAATAAAATTATTAAAATTTATATTACATTATGTCATATTCACACAAGAATACCAAAAAAATTGTGGTTATCTAAATTGACGTATACATTTTTTTTAATTTATTACCTTGCTCTACTGATGTATTGAGCACTCTACATATAAGTCCTGTCATTTGAATTTCTGTGTATATATTTTAAATATTTACAGTTAGCTCTAAGTCTTACCATCAAATTGCCATACATATTTCCAAAAATTTAACAACTATCTCTACTAATTCATTAATCATTGTATATATTTATCTTTCTGTCTCTCATTATTTATCTATCTATCTATCTATAGAATTGAATATGTCTGTCTGTGTGTACATTTCTGTCAATTTTAGTCTACATATTCCAAATTTTGATAAAAAGGGTACTGAGATTTTGGAAAATCTATGTGATTGGTACTTGGACAGAAATTTGGCGATTGAGGGGTCAAACTTCAATGATTTGGCCTTTGAGAACCCTACAAATCTCCGACAATTATGGGTCTAAACACTTGAAATTTTACATATAGTTTCCTTGGACATGGATCTAACTTAATATCTCATTTGGAGCCCAAAACAATAAATTTTAAGGGTTCATAATAGGGGTCAAGTTTTAAAAAATTAACCGTTTCTCTGTTTTCTTTTTTGTTTGGGAGGGGGGCAGCATACACCGCTAAACACCGGGGCTACGCCAGTAACCTATGCTAGTATAATATATATATATATATATATATATATATATATATATATATATATATAAATGTATTTATTTCAATTTAAAAAATAATTCTAATAATTATCTGATCTATATACAAATTGTCTCCCTTGAATATATATATTTATTTCAATTAAAAAAAATAACTTCTAATAATTATGTGATCTTTATACAAATTGTCTCCCTTGAATATATATATATATATATTCAAGGAAGACTATGTGAATATAGATAACAATTATTAGAAGTTATTTTTTTAATTGAAATAAATAAATAAATATATATATATATATATATATATTTGAATTAAAAAATAACTTCAAATAATTATATGATATATATACAAATTGTCTCCCTTGAATATATATATATATATATTTCAATTAAAAAAATAACTTCTAATTATTATGTAATCTATATACCAATGGTCTCCCTTGAATATGTATATATATATATATATTCAAGGGAGACAATTTGTATATAGATTACATAATTATTAGAATTTATTTATTTTATGCTTAATTGAACTTTAATGCTTAGTTTTTCCATCAATTATTTGACTTGGGTAATTTTTTTTAATGTATATTTGAAAAAAATCTATGCGCTAGTTGAGATAAGAAATAAAGAAAATTCTTACCTGTTACTTCCCAGGTGTTATCTCCACTTTTTCTCTTTTGTGCTTCTTGCTGAAACTCATGGCAATTTCATGTTTGTTTGTGTTCTTTGTTACATATATATAATTTTTACTGTGATGATTTTTTTCCTTTTAATAATTTAAAAACTTCTTTTTTTTAATAATTTAAAAACTTTTTTTTTTTAATGATATATTTAACTTTCTGGTTATGATCAAACACCCATGTACTACTTTTTTTTTGTAGTTGCATAAGTTAGCTGATGAGAAGAAATACAAGCAGAACTGCATTCATTTAAATAAAGCTAATAGTTTAGAATTTGATTGTACCCAGATGTGCATGTACACAAAGAAAGAAACACTTACTTGAGGACTTCTGTAACTACAGGAAACATGTGGCAGCTAGGATAGCTGATGCTGCTGGATTCAGTTGTTTTTTCCAATCCACATAATTCTCACAATAGCTGATAGTAGAATTCCATCATGATCAAGAGGAGTAACTGAAATTACAAAAATATACACACAGAAGGAAAGAAAAAGAATACTTACTCTATTTCTATGACAATGATTGCTGCCAACACTTTGAGATGCTAATGTTGGAAGAAACAGATAGACATACATCATACACAGTTTGATTGTACCCAGATGTGCTTGAACGCAAAGAAAAAATACTTGATTCAAAGTGCACAAGACATGTTGCAGACAGGAACGGTGATGCTGCTAGGTTTCATTGCTTGTTCCAATCTATAAAAAAGAGATGATATTTATAGTGTTGATAATCTACTGCTGTGTGAAAGCTGGAACAATGAAAACAGTTAAATTAAATTTTCAAATCACAAAGACTGAAATCGAAATAGAAAGAAGAAAGGGTGATACTATACTCATCTTCCTGTCGGTGCAGACCACTTGCTGGTGACTGTTCCTTCGCCATTAAACTGGAAAGTAAAACAAAAAGAAAAAGAAAAGAAACAGGTTCCGCCGGGGAAAGCTCTTGTCTGGGCAGCGAGGTGATGAACTCCTGAAAGGAGGGGCACTATATAAAAACAAGCTTTGCTGCGAACATCTCCTAAAAAGCGGTTTCTACTCAGAATAACAGGCGGAGCAGAAAACAGAGGTGATCTCTCTACCCAACAGGATTCGTAAAGATACCACTAGTTTGTGTTCATAGACGGCGATGATCGCTCACAAAACTGGCATTCCTACTATCATATCGGAGGACCGTCATATATAATTGCACTACCATTTCGTATTGGAGGACGGTCATATATAATTGCACTACCATACCGTTTCGGAGTTCGTAGACAGTAGGAATAATAAAAGCGGCCTTAAAGCGGCTTGTGAGCACACAATCTAGTCGAACTCTAGTCGTCCTTAGTCGAGTCGAGGCAAGCATGCATTACATAGTAACACGAGCATGTGTCGCCTGCTTAGAGGGTAGCCCCCTTCGGGAGATTCGAAAGCGCACCTCACAGCGGAAGAGCTTCGGAACCAATCGGACCGTACCCAGACTTGCAGCTATTTGTTAACTTGGAAGTGGAGTCAACACCCCGACACTGAGAAAAGAGCTTTCCAAAAGCTCAAAACCAGTTGCATGCAAAATCGGGGAAACTGGGAGCAGGCTGGGGAGAAAACAGGGCCTTGGAGGGAGGCCCATTTTTCTCTTTCGTTCGGTTTACATCTTTCGGGTATTGTTCTCCTTTCAGCCTGCCCCCTTCACGCCTTTTTGCTCGCCACATGCAAGCGTATAAAAAGACGACCAGATGACGGACGCAACAAACTAATGCCGACATTTTCTGGATTTTTTTTTTTTTTTTTTTTGCCAGAGCCCATTTAGCCGTGTAGCTGTTAAACTACAACGTTACACCCCCCTACCACGGTGAGGATAGGGTTGGACTTTAGGGAGGAAAAACACATCCAGAATTTTATACAAGGAAAGCAAAGCACGGTCTATAAACTGCACAATTGTCACGGCAATTCTACAGTTTATCGACCGCCCTTAAATAATATTATATATATACTTTCATCTAACAAATAAAATTAAAAGACGTTAACTTAGATTTAAATTAAAAATATTTTATCCCAGAACACCACGGTTTATAAACTGCACAATTCTCACGGTAATTCTAAAGTTTATCGACCGCCCTTATATATTATATTATATATATACTTTCATCTAACAAATTAAATTAAAAGACATTAATTTAGATTTAAATTAAAAATATTTTATCCAAGAACACCACGGTTTATAAACTGCACAATTGTCACGGTAATTATACAGTTTATCGACCGCCCTTAAATAATATTATATATATACTTTCATCTAACAAATTAAATTAAAACACGTTAATTTAGATTTAAATTAAAAATATTTTATCCAAGAACACCACGGTTTATAAACTGCACAATTGTCACGGCAATTCTACAGTTTATCGACCGCCCTTAAATAATATTATATATATACTTTCATCTAACAAATTAAATTAAAAGACGTTAACTTAGATTTAAATTAAAAATATTTTATCCAAGAACATCACGGTTTATAAACTGCACAATTGTCACGGCAATTCTAAAGTTTATCGACCGCCCTTAAATAATATTATATATATACTTTCATCTAACAAATTAAATTAAAAGACATTAATTTAGATTTAAATTAAAAATATTTTATCCAACAACACCACGGTTTATAAACTGCACAATTGTCACGGTAATTATACAGTTTATCGACCGCCCTTAAATAATATTATATATATACTTTCATCTAACAAATTAAATTAAAACACGTTAATTTAGATTTAAATTAAAAATATTTTATCCAAGAACAGCACGGTTTATAAACTGCACAATTCTCACGGTAATTCTAAAGTTTATCGACCGCCCTTAAATAATATTATATATATACTTTCATCTAACAAATTAAATTAAAAGATGTTAATTTAGATTTAAATAAAAAATATTTTATCCAACAACAGCACGGTTTATAAACTGCACAATTGTCACGGTAATTCTAAAGTTTATCGACAAAATTATGGTCTATAAACTGCCAAATTGTCACGGTAATATTTATTGGCTGGGTTTCTAACAGTATTTTGTATAATAAAATATAAAATTAAATATAAAAAGACGTTAAACGTGAAAATCGTGTAAACTACACAAGTGTCGAAATTTGAAAAGAAATTCGACTTGTTTATGAACTGTGCGCATAGTAACAACGTTCATTTGAACACTCGTGCAGTTTACACACCTTAAATAAATGCGTCGTCTACTTGTCTACTTTGAAATGAGGAAAATATAAATACCTTAAATTTGTTTGACATCAGAGAAATAGGCAAAAATAAAGCAGCGGCAGGGCGGCGGTTATCTTTTCAGACGACGGGGGTGGTAAGTGGCGGCCAGTCGTGCTACTTCGGTGATATGTATCAGGCTTTTAACTGGAGAGCGAGGTCGGGTGGAAGAATGTCCGTGCGTTCACTGACACAGCTGGGCGAATCTCTTTTCTTCTGTTCGTCTTCTTTCTGGTCCCCTCGTTTTATAGTCGTAAACCGGCTCCCAGGGGCTGTCATATTTCAGGCCTGTATTTTCGGCGGGGAGCTCTGCCATTGGTTCATAATTCTTTTTATGGTTTCTTATTTTTCTTTTTCCAAACGGAAGCGATGCGTGGAGCCATGTGCAAACGAAGATTTTTTTATTTTGTCTCTATGCTGGAGACGTTAGCATCCGGTTGGCATGTTCCCACAAGTTTGAAGAGTGAATGTAGACGTGTGTGCGTCTGTGTATGTGTGTGTTAATGCAAGTGTGTGTGTGTATGTGGGTGTGTGCGTCGTTGGTGGACGAGAGCGTAGACACATTCTCTGTCTCTTTCGGTCTCTCCCCCCTTTTCCCTCTCTGTCTGTCTATATATAAGGACACGGAGAAGCGCGCGCGCGCGAGAGAGAGAGAGAGAGAGAGAGAGAGAGAGAGAGAGAGGGGCAGGTGGGGGGGGAGTGGGCGAAGGGAAGGGGAATTGGCAAACGAAGTTGAAATTAAATCCATTTCGTTATCTTTCAAATTCGCTTGACACTTAGGCCACCCACCCCTCCCCAGATCATGACAGTTTTTAACGGAAAGTTGATTTGTGTTGGTGTGTATATGTGTGTACGTCTGTGTATGTGTATGTTTATGCGAGTGTGTGTGTTTATGAAAGTGTGTGTGTATGTGTGTGTTTATGCATTTATATTTAAAAATACAAACAATAATATCTCGAAAACTATGTCTTTCTCTGCTAATTTTCCTTGCGATATTCGTTTTCAGCATACCTAAACAAACAGGCTTGGCCCCTTTCATATGCCGCCTGTTCAAACATGGTCGCCAGTGATTTACATTTCACAATACACGCATTAATAAAACTAGCTCCAAAACTATTTTTCTCTGCTAATTTACCTTGCGATATTCGTTTTCAGCATACCTGAACAAACTGGACAGTACGAGTTTTCCGGGTACGGGTTTTCCGGAGACGAGTTTTCCCGAGACAAGTTTTCCGGGGACTGGTATAAGTGCTATGGATTCATCAGAGCACATCTCATTAAAGTACTTGTAAACAGGGATGCAACAGGCGATGGGACAGACTTTGGAGATTGGCCTATAGCACGAGGCCTATTAGATTAGATACTCTTTTTGTTTTTGTTTTTGTGCTCAACGATAAAAACCGACTTCTTCATTTGTGTTTGCTTCTCATTTTAACTTTTGCTCTAATAAGAGTTTCGCTAATGTGAAAAAGAAAACATGTTCGAACGTTTGCTGACGTTTATTGGATGTGTTGCTACCAGTATTTTGCTTAATTTTCGAGTTTGGAGCGATTGTTGAGTCTCACAAGATGACTGTAAAATATCAGACACTTCTTTATTGTTCTAACTTAAAACTGTGCGCTACTTTTGTTTGTGTTAAATAAACGTTTTAAAATAAGTTAAAACAACATTTTCTCATATATTTATTTGTTCACTACTTTTTCGTTTTGTTCTTATTGAATGCGAAATATTCGCCGTGGAATTTCCACGGGTCACGATTATTTCGTTTTATTAATCTTAAGTTTCATAGAATAAAAAGTTCAGACACAACTTTGTCGAGCCATTTTTTAAAACTTACGTTTGACTCCGGCACGTGCAGTGCAGAGAACACGACCCTTTCTCTCCTTCCCCCACTTTCTCTCTTCTTTAGCTTGATGACAAGCGAATGCTTATGTGTGCGTGCGTGCGTGTGTGTGTGTGTGTGTGTGTGTGTGTGTGTATGTGTATGTGCGTGCGTGCGTGCGACGTGCCAACGTCAAACGAAGTTTAAATTAAAATTCATTTCGTCGGTTTCAACAAAATTTAAAAAAATAAAAACTTTTTTCCCGACCGACCGGATTAGGGTTGTGAGTGGTGGTTAGAGTTTATGAAAATAAATGTTAGCAATAAAAACTTTTTAAAACCAAGTTAGAAAAAAGAAAACAATTTACTTCCTCACCAAATTATCGTATTATTGGGGGCCCCGATTCTTCTTGTTTTTAGGCGATGTAATAAACCATATTTTGGAGTAGGTTTCCTCCTCTCTTTATTTTGGTTTGTATATTTTTCATGTTGCAAAAATGCTTCCGGGAGATCTTTTTAGGATTCTAAACGTTTACTTTTTTTTACACTTTTTATTATCTTCGAAAAATGTACACAAATGTAACCAAGCAGTTTACGAGTTGAAAGGCATCGTTAAAATATTTTTAGCGAGTTCTTTAAATTTTATATTTTTATTTCGTCCTCTTCAAGTCCAATGTAAACAAGTTCTTGATAAGCAGTTCCTCTTAAGTAATCCAATTTACAAAATTTATACTTCTAACGATTACTATGATATTGTCCCATTGACTACTGCACACTCTTTAAACCCTCGAGTGGTCTCTGGGCCTTGATAAGTAGTGATTCCTTTGTAAAACAAAAAATATTTCAATACTTTGATGTGCTAGTTTTCCTTTTCATTTCAAAATGCACGCATTAATAAAACTGTCTTGAAAACTATTTGTCTGTGCTAATTTTCCTTGCTATATTCGTTTTCAGCATACCTGAACAAACTGAGGGTTGGCACCTTTCATATGCCGCCTGTTCAAACATGGACGCCAGTGATTTACATTTCAAAATACACGCATTAATAAAACTAGCTCCAAAACTATTTGTCTCTGCTAATTTTCCTTGCGATATTCGTTTTCAGCATACCTGAACAAACTGAACAGTACGAGTTTTCCGGGTACGGTTATTCCGGAGACGAGTTTTCCCGGGACAAGTTTTCCGGGCACTGGTATAAATGCTATAGGTTCATCAGAGCACATCCCATTAAAGTACTTGTAAACAGGGATACAACACTGAGGCGATGGGACAGACTTTGGAGATTGACCTATAGCACGGGGCCTATTAGATTAGATACTCTTTTTTTGTTGTTGTTTTTGTGCTCAACGATAAAAACCGACTTCTTCATTTGTGTTTGCTTCTCATTTTCGCTTTTTCTCTGATAAGAGTTTCGCTAATGTGAAAAAGAAAACATGTTCGAACGTTTGCTAACATTTATTGGATGTGTTCCTACCAGTATTTTGCTTAATTTTCGAGTTTGGAGCGATTATCGAGTCTCACAAGATGTCTATAAAATGTCAGACACTTCTTTATTGTTCTAACTTAAAACCGTGCGCTACTTTTGTTTGTGTTAAATAAACGTTTTAAAATAAGTTAAAACAACAAAAATGTGATCTAGGTAGGTAGAAGAGTAACTTATCTTGCCTTTGGTAACATTCATTTTCTTATATATTTATTTGTTCAGTACTTTTTCGTTTTGTTCTCTTGAATGCGAAATATTCGCCGTGGAATTTCCACGGGTCACGATTATTTCGTTTTATTAATCTTAAGTTTCATAGAATAAAAAGTTCAGACACAACTTTGTCGAGCGATTTATAATCGATTTCATTTAACTTCTGTTTGACCCCGGCACGTACGATCCTTTCTCTTCTTCCCCCACTCTCTCTCTCTTCTTTAGCTTGGTTACAAGTGATATGCTTATGTGTGCGTGCGTGTGTGTGTGTGTGTGTATGTGTGTACATGCGTGCGTATGTGTGTTGTCGTATTCACCAAATTTTAAAAAAATAAAAACTGTTTTCCCCGACCGGCCGGATTAGGGTTGTGAGGTGTTGTTAGAGTTCATGAAAATAAATGTTAGCAATAAAAACTTTTTAAAACCAAGTTAGAAAAAAGAAAACAATTTACTTCCCCACGGAGCCCCCGATTCTTCTTCTTTTTTTAGGCGATGTAATAAACCATATTTTTGAGCAGGGTTGCCTCCTCTCTTTATTTTGGTTTGTATATTTTTCATGTTGCAAAAATGCTCCCGGGAGATCTTTTTAGGATTCTAAAGGTTTGCTTTTTTTACACTTTTTATTATCTTCGAAAAATGTAAAAAAAAATGTAAACAGGCAGTTTACGATTTGAAATGCATCGTTAAAATGATACTTTTCGCTAGTTCTTTCAACTTTATATTTTTATTTCATCGTCTTCAAGTCCAATGTAAACAAGTTCTTTATGAGCCGTTCCTCTTAAATAATCCAATTTACCAAATTTACACTTCTAACGATTACTATGATATTGTCCATTGACTACTGTATGTACACACTTTAACCCTTATCCTCGAGTGGCCTCTGGGGCTTGATAAGTAGTGATTCCTTTATAAAATAAAAAATATTTCAATACTTTGATAGTGAGTCTATAGTCAGTCTGTGCTGATTTTCCTTGCGATATTCGTTTTCAGCATACCTGAACAAACTGAGGGTTGGCCCCTTTCATATGCCGCCTGTTAAAACTGTTCACACATGGTCGCCAGTGATTTACATTTCAAAATACACGCATTGATAAAACAAGCTCCAAAACTAGTAGTCGGTCATTCTCTGCTAATTTTCCTTGCGATATTCGTTTTCAGCATACCTGAACAACTTGATGGTTGGCCCCTTTCATATGCCGCCTGGTCAAACATGTTCGCCAGTGATTTACATTTTAAAATACACGCATTACTATCTCGAAAACTATTGGTCTGTCTGTGCTAATTTTCCTTGCGATATTCGTTTTCAGCATACCTGAACAAACTGAGAGTTGGCCCCTTTCATATGCTGCCTGTTCAAACATGGTCGCCGTGATTTACATTTCAAAATACACGCATTAATAAAACTAGCTCCCAAACTATTTGTCTCTGCTAATTTTCCTTGCGATATTCGTTTTCAGCATACCTAAACAAACTGATGGTTGCCCCCGTTCATATGTCGCCTGTTCAAACATGGTCGCCAGTGATTTACATTTCAAAATACACGCATTAATAAAACTAGCTCCAAAACTATTTGTCTCTGCTAATTTTCCTTGCGATATTCGTTTTCAGCATACCTGAACAAACTGAGGGTTTGCCCCTTTCATATGCCGCCTGTTCAAACATGGTCGCCAGTGATTTACATTTCAAAATACACGCATTAGTATCTGGAAAACTATTTGTCTGTGCTAATTTTCCTTGCGATATTCGTTTTCAGCATACCCGAACGATTTTAAAATGGACAGTCTGAATGTCAACGAAGCACACACACACACGCACACACACACACACACACACACAAAAAGACACACACACACACGTAAACTCAATGAAAGTGTCTACTGTCGATAAGCTAGTTGTAAATTAGATTACTGACTCTTATGAGTTTTAGTCTAACCACCCTTTACAACTGTGATACAGTAGAACAGTCCGTCTCTGGACAATTAGCAGTGTATCGCATAACTCAATGACAGTGTCGAATTTTGACTAGCTAGTTGTAAGTTAGGTTACTGGCTCTGATGAGTTACACTCTAACCACCCTTAATAACTGTGATACAGCGGAACAGTCAGTTTTTGGACAAGTGGCGGTGATCGCATAACTCATTTAAAGTGCCGAATGTCTATTAGCTAGTTGAAACTTAGATTACTGGCTTTGATGAGTTTAAGTCTAACCACACTTAATAACTTTGATACAGCGGAACAGTCCGTCTGTTTCGCATAACTCATTGACAGTGTGAGTGTCGATTAGCTAGTTGTAACTTCGTAGCCGAAAAGTCCCTTTAAGAAGAGACTTGAAGATAATAATTATTGTTGTTATTATTGTTATTTTTATCGTCCAGCCATGTACGTGCAGAAATCTATTTCCAACTCAACTGTTTTATAAAACTTACTTCTCCTTCAACGAGACAAGAACGCCGACACTCGACTTCGCACCGATACGCGAATGACGATTCATAGAAATTAAAGCTGTTGATTTTATTGAATGTTACAACTTTGCCCCCACTCCTACACACACAGACACAGCGACGAACGATCTTGGCGACGCTTTCGATTGTAAATATAAGAGCGTTGTCGGCGGCGACAACCGGAAATGGCAAACCCTGTGTCAGTCAGATTTGTTTATTTCACGCCAATTTGAACTGCGAAATAATTCGTTTTAACTAATGAGACCTGTGGAAATTCTAAGGTTAATCCTTCGGAGTTAAGACAGCAAAGCGTAAAAGTTGAAAAAAAATATACAAAACAAATATATAATATGTAAATGTTACCAAAGGCAAGATAAGTTACTCTTCTACCTACCTGAACAAGTGTTTTAAGTTCTGCTGCGATATTCGTTTTCAGCATACCTGAGCCAACTGAGGGTTGGCCCCTTTCATACGCCGCCTGTTCAAACTGTTCAAACATGGTCGCCAGTGATTTACATTTCAAAATACACGCATTAATAAAACTAGCTCCAAAACTAGTAGTCTGTCTGTCACTGCTATTTTTCCTTTCGATATTCGTTTTCAGCATACCTGATCAAATTGAGGGTAGGCCCTTTTCATATGCCGCCTGTTCAAACATGGTCGCCAGTGATTTACATTTCAAAATACACGCATTAATATCTCGAAAACTATTTGTCTGTCTGTCTGTGCTAATTTTCCTTGCGATATTCGTTTTCAGCATACCTGAACAAACTGATGGTTGGCCCCTTTCATATGTCGCCTACCGGGAAAAATCAAACAGTTCGCAGTCGACGTTACAACCTTTTTACCTTTTATGGAGTTTGTGTTACGTAGCTTCCTTTTCATTGGTTGATTTAAACTTGTTTAGTTTGAAGAGTGAATGTGGCGTGCTATGCGCGCACGCACGCACACACAGAGTAATACTTTGTGTTTGTGTGTGTTGGTGTGTTTATGCGAGTGTGTGTGTGTGTTTATGCGAGTGTGTGTGCTGAGTTAAACTTGTTTAGTTTGAAGAGTGAATGTGGACGTGTGTGTGTCTGTGTATGTGTGTATATGCAAGTGTGTGTATGTGGGTGTGTGCGTCGTTGACGTGAAAGCATGGTGGAGGAGGGCGTAGACACATTCTCTGTCTCTTTCGGTCTCTCCCCCTTTTTCCCTCTCTCTCTCCGCTATATATATATATATATATATATATATATATATATATATATATATATATGTATAAATATATATATATATATATATACTCGGGGTTTTTTAATCAAAAGTAATGGACTAATGAGTTCAACGAGGTTGTTAGATAGTGCTCAATAAAAAGAGCTGATAATACTTGTTTATTGTTATATAAACATGGTCACATCCTGCTGCTACACATAGCCACTTGTTTCAATCAAAATTCATTGAACTTTTGAATAGTCAAGTCGCTGCCTGATGATATCTGTTGTTTGAAAATAATTATATACATACACATAAACATATATATATATATATATATATATATATATATATATATATATATATATAGACATTAAGAGGAGATTATAGATAGATAGATATAAATACCAATTCACATACACTTTTTCATGATAAAACCCGAACCCAAAATTAGATGGAATCGGGCAATTGCATCGACAACGGATGCAGTACATTGAAACTCACTGTGGGCTGGTATTGTCTATTGTCAATGCAATTGCTCGACTCCATCTAATTCTGGGTTCTAACTTTATCATGAAAAAGTGTATGTGAACGGGTATTTATATATATATATATATATATATATATATGTCACTAATTCGAAATCAAGTAAATTTTCCTGTCAGATATTACATTGAGGTAATACTTTTAAGACAATCCTAGCCACAAAGGTAAAGCTCAATATTTAAAAATAGAGCAATATATAAATTTAATGATTAAAGTTAAATTTTGTAGCTTAAAATATACATAAAAATATATTCAGGTTAAGAATTTATTGTTTGAAACAAGGAATATATGGAGAAATATTATGTTTATTTCCTTAATCCATGGATTTTCAATAATAGCAAATATCATAACGTCGGGAATGCTTCCGAGTGCTTTTGGGCCATACTGCGTGAATCGAACATCAGTTTTTGAATGGCATAAGTGATTCAAGGAAGGCAGGGAGTCTGTGAGGGATGATGAAAAGTATGGGAGAAGTCAGTCAGAACACCGGAGTTGATTGGCCAAATAAAGAATTTCATGGATAAAGACCGTTGTGTGTATCTATAGAGACAATAAGTGCACAGTTTGATGTCAGTGTGGGAACTGTACACACAATTATTTGTGAGGAGTTGAAGATGTGGAAGATTTACGCAAAGTTTGTCGCAAGGGTACTCAGAGAAGATCAGAAAGAAACAGGTTGTCATGACAGAAGGGAGATGGTCGAGTTGATCAATTCAGATCCCACAATTTTTGATGCTCTGGTGACCTGGGATGAAAGCTGGATCTACTGCTATGAACCAAATACCAAGAAACAGAGTTACCATGGAAGCACGTTGGCTCTTCCAGACCCAAGAAGGCCCCTCGTTTGTTAGGTTTGCAGAACAGGCCATATATCTTGGGGAGGGGGGCAATATGCAATAGCGGAAAAATTGTACAATAAAAAAAAAAACAGAAAAGATTATGACATGCTGGACATATTGGTAATAAAATCAATTCAGTATTACATATTAATAGGAAAAACCCCAAACACTTTAAATTTGTACCATCAGCTTATTTCCAATATGGCAGCATCCTGAATAAAAAAGGGGAATGAAAACTAGATGTCATGAAAAGAATTCTGAAAAGAAATAGTTTTATAGTAACTTCCAAATTTTTTTTAAAATTAAAATATAAAAATATTGGTTTTACTATAAATTCTTACGTTTTCATAAAACTTCAACAGGTTGCCATCTTGGAAATAAGCCAATAATACTAGTGCATTTACTCATTTAAAGTGTTTTTTTCTCCTTATTTCATGCATAATATTAAATTGATTTTAACTACAATACCTTCAGCACGTCATAATCTTAAAAAGTAGACAATTTTTTGAGCTAACAAATTATCTCATCTGTAAATTTCACAATTGTTCCACAGCGTTTTTTGTTTTTTGTTTTATTAATTTCCTTGATCGAAAATTTGGTATAAATATTTTTTTTTCCCGCGGATGAATGTTTTTCTGTAATAATAAAAGAAAGCAAAAAAAAAAAAAATTCTTTTTTTTCTTTTTGTATTTTTATTGACTCAAAAAAAAAAGAAAAAAAAAGAAAAAAAGCTGATTGCACATTTGAAAGTTGCTTTTATAAATTTTTTATTTAATTCATGTTTCTTTTTTTAATATTTCTCAAAATTATCACATGCTCAGGTTTTTAGAGTTAAAATAATGGCAGGGGAGGGAGGTAAAGGCTGTATGACAGAGTTGCGAGGGGGTGGGGGAGAAGGAGATAAGGACAGTAGTCGTAGGAATTGAATGGACGAAGAAGCAGGGATGGAGAGATCGGACATGAAGATGTTTACACATATATCTAGACATGTGTTTCGCCATTATACAGCTCATCAGCATGGCTGAATTCAGCGAGATTTGCAACCAGGACCACAGTGAGTGTAGTTCGGCACCTTTAGTGTCGGGCCACGAGACTTCACTAACAGTAGACGAGGACATCATCGCACAAAAATGGATTGTTATATTTGCAATAATGACAAATAAACGTGTTCAGGTGAATTCTATGGTAAAGCATTTCCTAAATGCTACGAGGGAAACGCTCCTTTTCATCCATAGGGAGACTGTCCAGCAAGAGCTGGTCACGCTCTCCACTGCCAATTTTTTTTTGTTTACACAGTGATCACCACTTATCAAGGCCCGGAAGCCACTCAGGGATAAGGGTTAATGAGGCAATCTGATCAGAGAAACCATCGATCCGGTTCCTCCTCGGAATTCGAAGAAGCAGTCCGTCGGCCAGCTTAAAACATGGCTCAGAATGGTTAAGCAGGATACCAGACTGATTCTGGGTCCGGCAATCTCCGCTGTTCGAAGCATGACTGCATTGATGATGGGCTTGGTGAGCTTTCGTATGAGATGCGGTGAATTCATTGGAAAGAGCCGGCAACATCATATCTGTTAAGTAATATGGAGTAATAAAAGAGTGCTCAATATCAATGTAATATTCCCCTTAAAGCATTTCGGAAATGCTTTAACGTAGATACCTGAACACGTCTATTTATCACTATCGACAACAACAATAAAATGATTTATATATAAACATAAAAACAATCAACTCGTTAAAAACACTTGTTAAAACAATTCTGATACGGAACCGAATCAAGACAGCAAATCTTTGTACATATAAGGTGCTCAATAGCTTTTCAGGTAGAGCTTAATAACAATAAATAACAAATTTAACTTATCTCAACACTTTATGCCACTTTCGTGCTTTCGCCTCGCACTAAAGTCTTCAGCTAAGTCGACTTTATTACTATTATACGGCTATATATTTAAATATTTGGGGAGAGGGGACAAATTTTTCAGTATTTATTTCAGTAGTGCTCAATATTTTAGTAGAGCTTGTTCATAATAATAATCATAATAATATGGTCACAGTCTACGCAAATGCAATCTTTGATCTCATCAGGCCATTTTGCTTTGACACGCCTGGAAATCGAAACTGCCATATTTCATTAACATATATTAAAAATAATCATTAAACGAGACATTTCAGAAAAATGATTCAAGAGAAAAAAGTGGGGAGTTTAAAAAGAGGGTGGGAGAGGGGGAAATGAACAAGGGGGGAGAAGAATATAGCAGAAAAAAAAATAGAAGGCTGAGGGAGGTATTCACGTTCATTAGATGGGAGACAAAAAAAAATAAAATAAAATGGATGAAAACAAATATGAAAAAAAATAAAGCTTTTAAAAAATATAATAGAGTCAAAAGGAGTCCAATATGATTTGTACTTTTTAAATGTTTGGAAAACTTTACAATTATCCCGGGCTATTCCTGGTAACCATGCTGCTGCAATAGAAGTGGGTGTAATAATAATAGATTTACTTTTACCAAATTCAATGCTTTTATGAAAATAGAAAAAAAAAATAAAACTAATTCTTAAAGATACAAGAATACATGACTTTTTAACATATTTTTTAAATTCTGAATAACCCTTGACCTTTTTTGCTAGGCCTACTCTTTTCTTTATATATGTTCTGGAAATACATTCGTTGGCTAATGAAATGGCCAGCAATACATTAGCCTCACCAACCCACCAACTGACTGCTCCCTGTCGCTTCTCATTTTTTCTTTTTTCTTTTGTGAAAAATATCTTCTTTTTTTTTAACAATATTATCAACCGGGTACTATTTTAACATTGGGGCAACTATGATAATCCTATACCAACCTGAATTTTTCACTTTAAACTAATCGACCTTGGTCTGTTTGCTCTTTAAAAATGGGCTGTCAGATAGGCATGCTTACAACTGTAACATATTTCATCTTTCTAGTCAATGCTAAGCCAGTGCAAAAACTAATTGACATTAGGTTTGAGGAGTATATTTTGCCAACTAATGTGATTGACAGCATGTTTGAGGAGTATATTTCGCCGAAGAAAACATCAAAAAAACTTTTAAATTTAGAAACAAAATTAGTCATTCTTTGACTCTAAACTGGAAAAGATTTGATTGGGAAAAGAGTCGTTTTCTTTTTCAGCCATTTATATACCAATTTTTATATGCCAAAGGGAAGTCAATTATTTTTTTATCGAGGAGTTACTTCCCGTATGCCAACTGGCATAGTTGTTGAGGGAAGCAGTGAATAAAAAAATATCCATACATGATTTGCAAAATAAGAATTCCATCATTTTGCCTCTTGGATAGTTCTGTTTTTTTTTTGGGGGGGAGGGGGGGAAAGGTTTCATGTTCCTGAAGTATGTTCCCGTGTATTCAATTGAAAATTTCTAAGTCCAAACAAGAGGGGATGTGGATATAGGTAGATGAGAATCCTATAGACCAATGCAAGTCAACGTGTATTCAATTGAAAATTTCTAAGTCCAAACAAGAGGGGATGTGGATATAGGTAGATGAGAATCCTATAGACCAATGCAAGTCAACGTGTATTCAATTGAAAATTTCTAAGTCCAAACAAGAAGGGATGTGGATATAGGTAGATGAGAATCCTATAGACCAATGCAAGTCAACCTGTATTCAATTGAAAATTTCTAAGTCCAAACAAGAGGGGATGTGGATATAGGTAGATGAGAATCCTATAGACCAATGCAAGTCAACGTGTATTCAATTGAAAATTTCTAAGTCCAAACAAGAAGGGATGTGGATATAGGTAGATGAGAATCCTATAGACCAATGCAAGTCAACGTGTATTCAATTGAAAATTTCTAAGTCCAAACAAGAGGGGATGTGGATATAGGTATACGAGAATCCTATAGACCAATGCAAGTCAACGTGTATTCAATTGAAAATTTCTAAGTCCAAACAAGAGGGGATGTGGATATAGGTAGATGATAATCCTATAGACCAATGCAAGTCAACGTGTATTCAATTGAAAATTTCTAAGTCCAAACAAGAGGGGATGTGGATATAGGTATATGAGAATCCTATAGACCAATGCAAGTCAACGTGTATTCAATTGAAAATTTCTAAGTCCAAAAAAGAGGGGATGTGGATATAGGTAGATGAGAATCCTATAGACCAATGCAAGTCAACGTGTATTCAATTGAAAATTTCTAAGTCCAAACAAGAGGGGATGATGATATAGGTAGATGAGAATCCTATAGACCAATGCAAGTCAACGTGTATTCAATTGAAAATTTCTAAGTCCAAACAAGAGGGGATGTGGATATAGGTATATGAGAATCCTATAGACCAATGCAAGTCAACGTGTATTCAATTGAAAATTTCTAAGTCCAAAAAAGAGGGGATGTGGATATAGGTAGATGAGAATCCTATAGACCAATGCAAGTCAACGTGTATTCAATTGAAAATTTCTAAGTCCAAACAAGAGGGGATGATGATATAGGTAGATGAGAATCCTATAGACCAATGCAAGTCAACGTGTATTCAATTGAAAATTTCTAAGTCCAAACAAGAGGGGATGTGGATATAGGTAGATGAGAATCCTATAGACCAATGCAAGTCAACGTGTATTCAATTGAAAATTTCTAAGTCCAAACAAGAAGGGATGTGGATATAGGTAGATGAGAATCCTATAGACCAATGCAAGTCAACGTGTATTCAATTGAAAATTTCTAAGTCCAAACAAGAGGGGATGTGGATATAGGTATACGAGAATCCTATAGACCAATGCAAGTCAACGTGTATTCAATTGAAAATTTCTAAGTCCAAACAAGAGGGGATGTGGATATAGGTAGATGATAATCCTATAGACCAATGCAAGTCAACGTGTATTCAATTGAAAATTTCTAAGTCCAAACAAGAGGGGATGTGGATATAGGTAGATGAGAATCCTATAGACCAATGCAAGTCAACGTGTATTCAATTGAAAATTTCTAAGTCCAAACAAGAGGGGATGTGGATATAGGTAGATGAGAATCCTATAGACCAATGCAAGTCAACGTGTATTCAATTGAAAATTTCTAAGTCCAAACAAGAGGGGATGATGATATAGGTAGATGAGAATCTTATAGACCAATGCAAGTCAACCTGTATTCAATTGAAAATTTCTAAGTCCAAACAAGAGGGGATGTGGATATAGGTAGATGAGAATCCTATAGACCAATGCAAGTCAACCTGTATTCAATTGAAAATTTCTAAGTCCAAACAAGAAGGGATGTGGGTATAGGTAGATGAGAATCCTATAGACCAATGCAAGTCAACGTGTATTCAATTGAAAATTTCTAAGTCCAAACAAGAGGGGATGTGGATATGGGTATATGAGAATCCTATAGACCAATGCAAGTCAACGTGTATTCAATTGAAAATTTCTAAGTCCAAACAAGAGGGGATGTGGATATAGGTAGATGAGAATCCTATAGACCAATGCAAGTCAACGTGTATTCAATTGAAAATTTCTAAGTCCAAACAAGAGGGGATGTGGATATAGGTAGATGAGAATCCTATAGACCAATGCAAGTCAACGTGTATTCAATGTAAAATTTCTAAGTCCAAACAAGAGGGGATGTGGATATAGGTAGATGAGAATCTTATAGACCAATGCAAGTCAACGTGTATTCAATTGAAAATTTCTAAGTCCAAACAACAGGGGATGTGGATATAGGTAGATGAGAATCCTATAGACCAATGCAAGTCAACGTGTATTCAATTGAAAATTTCTAAGTCCAAACAACAGGAGATGTGGATATAGGTAGATGAGAATCCTATAGACCAATGCAAATCAACGTGTATTCAATTGAAAATTTCTAAGTCCAAAAAAGAGGGGATGTGGATATAGGTATATGAGAATCCTATAGACCAATGCAAGTCAACGTGTATTCAATTGAAAATTTCTAAGTCCAAACAAGAGGGGATGTGGATATAGGTAGATGAGAATCCTATAGACCAAGTCATCTCAACGTGTATTCAATTGAAAATTTCTAAGTCCAAACAAGAGGGGATGTGGATATAGGTAGATGAGAATCCTATAGACCAATGCAAGTCAACGTGTATTCAATTGAAAATTTCTAAGTCCAAACAAGAGGGGATGTGGATATAGGTAGATGAGAATCCTATAGACCAATGCAAGTCAACGTGTATTCAATTGAAAATTTCTAAGTCCAAACAAGAGGGGATGTGGATATGGGTAGATGAGAATCCTATAGACCAATGCAAATCAACGTGTATTCAATTGAAAATTTCTAAGTCCAAAAAAGAGGGGATGTGGATATAGGTAGATGAGAATCCTATAGACCAAGGCAAGTCAACGTGTATTCAATTGAAAATTTCTAAGTCCAAACAACAGGGGATGTGGATATAGGTAGATGAGAATCCTATAAACCAATGCAAGTCAACGTGTATTCAATTGAAAATTTCTAAGTCCAAACAAGAGGGGATGTGGATATAGGTAGATGAGAATCCTATAGACCAATGCAAGTCAACGTGTATTCAATTGAAAATTTCTAAGTCCAAACAAGAGGGGATGTGGATATAGGTAGATGAGAATCCTATAGACCAATGCAAGTCAACGTGTATTCAATTGAAAATTTCTAAGTCCAAACAAGAGGGGATGTGGATATAGGTAGATGAGAATCCTATAGACCAATGCAAGTCAACGTGTATTCAATTGAAAATTTCTAAGTCCAAACAAGAGGGGATGTGGATATAGGTAGATGAGAATCCTATAGACCAATGCAAGTCAACGTGTATTCAATTGAAAATTTCTAAGTCCAAACAAGAGGGGATGTGGATATAGGTAGATGAGAATCCTATAGACCAATGCAAGTCAACGTGTATTCAATTGAAAATTTCTAAGTCCAAACAAGAAGGGACGTAGGTATAGGTAAATGAGAATCCTATAGACCAATGCAAGTCAACGTGTATTCAATTGAAAATTTCTAAGTCCAAACAAGAGGGGATGTGGATATAGGTAGATGAGAATCCTATAGACCAATGCAAGTCAACGTGTATTCAATTGAAAATTTCTAAGTCAAAACAAGAAGGGATGTGGATATAGGTAGATGAGAATCCTATAGACCAATGCAAGTCAACGTGTATTCAATTGAAAATTTCTAAGTCCAAACAAGAGGGGATGTGGATATAGGTAGATGAGAATCCTATAGACCAATGCAAGTCAACGTGTATTCAATTGAAAATTTCTAAGTCCAAAAAAGAGGGGATGTGGATATAGGTAGATGAGAATCCTATAGACCAATGCAAGTCAACGTGTATTCAATTGAAAATTTCTAAGTCCAAACAAGAGGGGATGTGGATATAGGTAGATGAGAATCCTATAGACCAATGCAAATCAACGTGTATTCAATTGAAAATTTCTAAGTCCAAACAAGAGGGGATGTGGATATAGGTAGATCAGAATCCTATAGACCAATGCAAGTCAACGTGTATTCAATTGAAAATTTCTAAGTCCAAACAAGAGGGGATGTGGATATAGGTAGATGAGAATCCTATAGACCAATGCAAGTCAACGTGTATCTAATTGAAAATTTCTAAGTCCAAACAAGAGGGGATGTGGATATAGGTAGATGAGAATCCTATAGACCAATGCAAGTCAACGTGTATTCAATTGAAAATTTCTAAGTCCAAACAAGAGGGGATGTGGATATAGGTAGATCAGAATCCTATAGACCAATGCAAGTCAACGTGTATTCAATTGAAAATTTCTAAGTCCAAACAAGAGGGGATGTGGATATAGGTAGATCAGAATCCTATAGACCAATGCAAATCAACGTGTATTCAATTGAAAATTTCTAAGTCCAAACAAGAGGGGATGTGGATATAGGTAGATGAGAATCCTATAGACCAATGCAAGTCAACGTGTATTCAATTGAAAATTTCTAAGTCCAAACAATAGGGGATGTGGATATGGGTATATGAGAATCCTATAGACCAATGCAAGTCAACGTGTATTCAATTGAAAATTTCTAAGTCCAAACAAGAGGGGATGTGGATATGGGTATATGAGAATCCTATAGACCAATGCAAGTCAACGTGTATTCAATTGAAAATTTCTAAGTCCAAACAAGAGGGGATGTGGATATAGGTAGATGAGAATCCTATAGACCAATGCAAGTCAACGTGTATTCAATTGAAAATTTCTAAGTCCAAACAATAGGGGATGTGGATATAGGTATATGAGAATCCTATAGACCAATGCAAGTCAACGTGTATTCAATTGAAAATTTCTAAGTCCAAACAAGAGGGGATGTGGATATAGGTAGATGAGAATCCTATAGACCAATGCAAGTCAACGTGTATTCAATTGAAAATTTCTAAGTCCAAACAAGAGGGGATGTGGATATGGGTATATGAGAATCCTATAGACCAATGCAAGTCAACGTGTATTCAATTGAAAATTTCTAAGTCCAAACAACAGGGGATGTGGATATAGGTAGATGAGAATCCTATAGACCAATGCAAGTCAACGTGTATTCAATTGAAAATTTCTAAGTCCAAACAACAGGGGATGTGGATATAGGTAGATGAGAATCCTATAGACCAATGCAAGTCAACGTGTATTCAATTGAAAATTTCTAAGTCCAAACAAGAGGGGATGTGGATATAGGTAGATGAGAATCCTATAGACCAATGCAAGTCAACGTGTATTCAATTGAAAATTTCTAAGTCCAAACAATAGGGGATGTGGATATGGGTATATGAGAATCCTATAGACCAATGCAAGTCAACGTGTATTCAATTGAAAATTTCTAAGTCCAAACAAGAGGGGATGTGGATATGGGTATATGAGAATCCTATAGACCAATGCAAGTCAACGTGTATTCAATTGAAAATTTCTAAGTCCAAACAAGAGGGGATGTGGATATAGGTAGATGAGAATCCTATAGACCAATGCAAGTCAACGTGTATTCAATTGAAAATTTCTAAGTCCAAACAATAGGGGATGTGGATATAGGTATATGAGAATCCTATAGACCAATGCAAGTCAACGTGTATTCAATTGAAAATTTCTAAGTCCAAACAAGAGGGGATGTGGATATAGGTAGATGAGAATCCTATAGACCAATGCAAGTCAACGTGTATTCAATTGAAAATTTCTAAGTCCAAACAAGAGGGGATGTGGATATGGGTATATGAGAATCCTATAGACCAATGCAAGTCAACGTGTATTCAATTGAAAATTTCTAAGTCCAAACAACAGGGGATGTGGATATAGGTAGATGAGAATCCTATAGACCAATGCAAGTCAACGTGTATTCAATTGAAAATTTCTAAGTCCAAACAACAGGGGATGTGGATATAGGTAGATGAGAATCCTATAGACCAATGCAAGTCAACGTGTATTCAATTGAAAATTTCTAAGTCCAAACAAGAGGGGATGTGGATATAGGTAGATGAGAATCCTATAGACCAATGCAAATCAACGTGTATTCAATTGAAAATTTCTAAGTCCAAAAAAGAGGGGATGTGGATATAGGTAGATGAGAATCCTATAGACCAATGCAAGTCAACGTGTATTCAATTGAAAATATCTAAGTCCAAACAAGAGGGGATGGTGATATAGGTAGATGAGAATCCTATAGACCAATGCAAGTAAACGTGTATTCAATTGAAAATTTCTAAGTCCAAACAAGAGGGGATGGTGATATAGGTAGATGAGAATCCTATAGACCAATGCAAGTCAACGTGTATTCAATTGAAAATTTCTAAGTCCAAACAAGAGGGGATGTGGATATAGGTAGATGAGAATCTTATAGACCAATGCAAGTCAACGTGTATTCAAATGAAAATTTCTAAGTCCAAACAAGAGGGGATGTGGATATAGGTAGATGAGAATCCTATAGACCAATGCAAGTCAACGTGTATTCAATTGAAAATTTCTAAGTCCAAACAAGAGGGGATGTAGGTATAGATAGGTGAGAATCCTATAGACCAAGCCTTCTCAACATGTATTCAAATGAAAATTTCTAAGTCCTTACAGGGGTGGACGTAGGTATAGGTAGATGAGGAGCTACTAGACCAACACATGTCAAGTAGTATTCAATTGAAATCTCTAAGTTCAAAACAGTGTAAGTAAGTGTCTTGAAGTGCCCGATCGACGCCTACTGCCATGTTGGGTGCATGTAGGCGTAGCAAAATGCCTTCTAATCTGCTAGGCACATCGGGACTTAGTTTTTTTTCTGTCCTTTCTCTGCACCGTGTAGGTTGGCGTCTGGATGTGCCTCATCGACGCCTACTGTTACCTGGGATAGCAAGACGGGGAATAGGGATAAAGAATAAGAAAAGGGAGATAGACAGATCTAGATAAATACAGAGGTATAAAGAGAGACAGGCAAGGGAGATACATTTCATGATTCAACTTATATGCTAATAGGAAATAGTTTGTATATCAGGAACACAAGCATTGTTTTTACTGGTTAATTCTACATCAGAATACACTTGTAGATTTTATGTAGCTTTTTTTCTATAGGGAACATGCAAATAGCACACATAACATCTAGACATATAAATATATACATAAAACAATTATAGTTATGAGATATATCTGAACTAATCCAAAAAGACAATAATGATGAATATCATCACTTACCTTGGAAAATTATCCAGGCTGTATGCCTACTCACATTCCATCAAACACCAGGAAATCATGAGCCATTGCTTGGTTGATTTTTTTTATTTTAATTTTTTTCATACACATTTGTAATTGTGTTTTGCTTTATCAAGTATTTTTGTAGTTAATCTATGGTGTTGGGAGAGGTGTTAACATGAATCAATTTTGCTTAACATTTTTTATTATGTATATTTTTTTCAGTTTACAGAGTCATTGCAGTACCAAGTCTGACACTGTAATTGCTTGAAAAGTATTGCATTGGGAAGGATTCTTTTTTCTTTCTTTTTGTTTTTTTTTGTTTTTTTTTTCGGTGTGCAGGAATTTCAGTAGGGGAAGTTTCTACTGATTTCAGATTCCAAGACAGCAAACTTGTATTTTATTGTTTGTGCATTCTTTTATCAAGTTTTTACAGATGTTTTTGTGTTATGAAAGTGAAAATGAATGAGTTGCAAAGACATTTACATTTTTGCATTCTTTTTTTAATTCTTCACCTTGTGTGTTTTAATGTCCCAAGAGTGAACCAAGACGGATGAGTCTTATTCAGCAGAGTGGAAAAAAACAGGTTACCTTTGGTTGTCCTTAATGGATTTGTCCATAGTATAATGTGTCCAAGTTATTGCCCTAATAAAGTGAGAACCATACCCCAAAACTAATGCAGAACTCTACTTACGTATTGCACAGCTACAAGAGTTAACTTGTCTAGGATAAGTGCCATATAAGTTTGCACAAGTCACTATATTGCTCTATTTATTAACTCATATGAACTTAAATTGCTGAACATGTCTCAAAAATTTTCTACAGAGCTCTACTTAGAAATGAGCACTCTCAAAGACAATTTATCTAACATAATTTTGAAATATGTTTTATAAAGTTACCATAGAGCTCCCAAATATATTAGGCACTCAAATAAGAAACTTGTTTTAAATACTTGTCATATATATATATATATATATATATATTAAACACTTACAGTATATCTATACTTACATATTGACATTTAGGTTTTCAAAACATACTGCAGAGCTCTTCATGTTTTCTGAATTTTATTCTTTCGTCTACTAATGTATTGAGCATTCTTAAGTATATTCGTGTAGCTGAATTGCCATACGTGTTTTGAAAGTCTATATTTAGCTCTACTAATGCATTGAACTCTGTCAAAATAAATTTATGCAGTTGAAATGCCATATCTGTTTCTCAAATGTTTTATTTAGCTCTACTAATATATTGAGCACTCTGGAAGTAGATTTGTCTAAAATAATTGCCAAAATGTTTCCAACTCTTACTACAAAGCTCTATAAATGCATTGAGCACTCTTAAAGTAAAATCGTCTTGCATAATTAAACAAAGCAATTTTTAAATTTACTACACAGCTATATAAAACTATGGAGCACATGCAAGAATCATTGGTAAATATATAAATCACATAATTATTAGAAGTTATTTTTTTAATTGAAATACATATATATATATATATAATCTATATATATATATATTCAAGGGAGACAATTTGTATATAGATCACATAATTATTAGAAGTTTTTTTTTATTGAAATAAATAAATATATATATATATATATATATGTATATACATATATATATATATATTCAAGGGAGACAATTTGATATAGATCATATAATAATTAGAAGTTATTTTTATTAATTGAAGTAAATATATATATATATTTATTTATTTCAATTCAATCAATGAGACATAGAACAATAAAGTCATGTTATTTAGATTTTTACTTAATAATAACACTTTAAAATAGTGCTCAAAACTAGACAGAGCTGATATTATAAAACATTTTATTACAGGATAAGTAAACATAAAGATTTAACCAGAGTTATATAAGAGTGCTCAATAAGACAGAGCAATAAAGACATTTTATTTAGATTTTTATTTAATAATTACACTTTAAATAGTGCTAAAAAAAGGGAGACAATTTGTATATAGATCATATAATTATCAGAAGTTATTTTTTTATTGAAATAAGTAAATATATGTGTATATATATATATATATATATATATATATATATATATATATATATTACAGGGGGACAATTTGTAATTTTTATTAGACCTTATTTTTTTTATTGAAATAAGGGAGACAATTTTAATATAGATCACATAATTATTAGAAGTTATTTTTTTTAATAAATATATATATATATATATATATATATATATATAAATATATATATTTAATATATATATATAATCTATATATGTTCAAGGGAGACAATTGTTATATAGATGACATAATTATTAGAAGTTATTCTCTTTATTGAAATATATATATATATATGTGTGTATATATATATATATATATATATATATATATATATATATATATATTGACATTTTAGATTTTTCATTGAGAATCATAACATTTAGAATAAAATTATTAAAATTTATATTACATTATGTCATATTCACACAAGAATACCAAAAAAATTGTGGTTATCTAAATTGACGTATACATTTTTTTTAATTTATTACCTTGCTCTACTGATGTATTGAGCACTCTACATATAAGTCCTGTCATTTGAATTTCTGTGTATATATTTTAAATATTTACAGTTAGCTCTAAGTCTTACCATCAAATTGCCATACATATTTCCAAAAATTTAACAACTATCTCTACTAATTCATTAATCATTGTATATATTTATCTTTCTGTCTCTCATTATTTATCTATCTATCTATCTATAGAATTGAATATGTCTGTCTGTGTGTACATTTCTGTCAATTTTAGTCTACATATTCCAAATTTTGATAAAAAGGGTACTGAGATTTTGGAAAATCTATGTGATTGGTACTTGGACAGAAATTTGGCGATTGAGGGGTCAAACTTCAATGATTTGGCCTTTGAGAACCCTACAAATCTCCGACAATTATGGGTCTAAACACTTGAAATTTTACATATAGTTTCCTTGGACATGGATCTAACTTAATATCTCATTTGGAGCCCAAAACAATAAATTTTAAGGGTTCATAATAGGGGTCAAGTTTTAAAAAATTAACCGTTTCTCTGTTTTCTTTTTTGTTTGGGAGGGGGGCAGCATACACCGCTAAACACCGGGGCTACGCCAGTAACCTATGCTAGTATAATATATATATATATATATATATATATATATATATATATATATATATAAATGTATTTATTTCAATTTAAAAAATAATTCTAATAATTATCTGATCTATATACAAATTGTCTCCCTTGAATATATATATTTATTTCAATTAAAAAAAATAACTTCTAATAATTATGTGATCTTTATACAAATTGTCTCCCTTGAATATATATATATATATATTCAAGGAAGACTATGTGAATATAGATAACAATTATTAGAAGTTATTTTTTTAATTGAAATAAATAAATAAATATATATATATATATATATATATTTGAATTAAAAAATAACTTCAAATAATTATATGATATATATACAAATTGTCTCCCTTGAATATATATATATATATATTTCAATTAAAAAAATAACTTCTAATTATTATGTAATCTATATACCAATGGTCTCCCTTGAATATGTATATATATATATATATTCAAGGGAGACAATTTGTATATAGATTACATAATTATTAGAATTTATTTATTTTATGCTTAATTGAACTTTAATGCTTAGTTTTTCCATCAATTATTTGACTTGGGTAATTTTTTTTAATGTATATTTGAAAAAAATCTATGCGCTAGTTGAGATAAGAAATAAAGAAAATTCTTACCTGTTACTTCCCAGGTGTTATCTCCACTTTTTCTCTTTTGTGCTTCTTGCTGAAACTCATGGCAATTTCATGTTTGTTTGTGTTCTTTGTTACATATATATAATTTTTACTGTGATGATTTTTTTCCTTTTAATAATTTAAAAACTTCTTTTTTTTAATAATTTAAAAACTTTTTTTTTTTAATGATATATTTAACTTTCTGGTTATGATCAAACACCCATGTACTACTTTTTTTTTGTAGTTGCATAAGTTAGCTGATGAGAAGAAATACAAGCAGAACTGCATTCATTTAAATAAAGCTAATAGTTTAGAATTTGATTGTACCCAGATGTGCATGTACACAAAGAAAGAAACACTTACTTGAGGACTTCTGTAACTACAGGAAACATGTGGCAGCTAGGATAGCTGATGCTGCTGGATTCAGTTGTTTTTTCCAATCCACATAATTCTCACAATAGCTGATAGTAGAATTCCATCATGATCAAGAGGAGTAACTGAAATTACAAAAATATACACACAGAAGGAAAGAAAAAGAATACTTACTCTATTTCTATGACAATGATTGCTGCCAACACTTTGAGATGCTAATGTTGGAAGAAACAGATAGACATACATCATACACAGTTTGATTGTACCCAGATGTGCTTGAACGCAAAGAAAAAATACTTGATTCAAAGTGCACAAGACATGTTGCAGACAGGAACGGTGATGCTGCTAGGTTTCATTGCTTGTTCCAATCTATAAAAAAGAGATGATATTTATAGTGTTGATAATCTACTGCTGTGTGAAAGCTGGAACAATGAAAACAGTTAAATTAAATTTTCAAATCACAAAGACTGAAATCGAAATAGAAAGAAGAAAGGGTGATACTATACTCATCTTCCTGTCGGTGCAGACCACTTGCTGGTGACTGTTCCTTCGCCATTAAACTGGAAAGTAAAACAAAAAGAAAAAGAAAAGAAACAGGTTCCGCCGGGGAAAGCTCTTGTCTGGGCAGCGAGGTGATGAACTCCTGAAAGGAGGGGCACTATATAAAAACAAGCTTTGCTGCGAACATCTCCTAAAAAGCGGTTTCTACTCAGAATAACAGGCGGAGCAGAAAACAGAGGTGATCTCTCTACCCAACAGGATTCGTAAAGATACCACTAGTTTGTGTTCATAGACGGCGATGATCGCTCACAAAACTGGCATTCCTACTATCATATCGGAGGACCGTCATATATAATTGCACTACCATTTCGTATTGGAGGACGGTCATATATAATTGCACTACCATACCGTTTCGGAGTTCGTAGACAGTAGGAATAATAAAAGCGGCCTTAAAGCGGCTTGTGAGCACACAATCTAGTCGAACTCTAGTCGTCCTTAGTCGAGTCGAGGCAAGCATGCATTACATAGTAACACGAGCATGTGTCGCCTGCTTAGAGGGTAGCCCCCTTCGGGAGATTCGAAAGCGCACCTCACAGCGGAAGAGCTTCGGAACCAATCGGACCGTACCCAGACTTGCAGCTATTTGTTAACTTGGAAGTGGAGTCAACACCCCGACACTGAGAAAAGAGCTTTCCAAAAGCTCAAAACCAGTTGCATGCAAAATCGGGGAAACTGGGAGCAGGCTGGGGAGAAAACAGGGCCTTGGAGGGAGGCCCATTTTTCTCTTTCGTTCGGTTTACATCTTTCGGGTATTGTTCTCCTTTCAGCCTGCCCCCTTCACGCCTTTTTGCTCGCCACATGCAAGCGTATAAAAAGACGACCAGATGACGGACGCAACAAACTAATGCCGACATTTTCTGGATTTTTTTTTTTTTTTTTTTTGCCAGAGCCCATTTAGCCGTGTAGCTGTTAAACTACAACGTTACACCCCCCTACCACGGTGAGGATAGGGTTGGACTTTAGGGAGGAAAAACACATCCAGAATTTTATACAAGGAAAGCAAAGCACGGTCTATAAACTGCACAATTGTCACGGCAATTCTACAGTTTATCGACCGCCCTTAAATAATATTATATATATACTTTCATCTAACAAATAAAATTAAAAGACGTTAACTTAGATTTAAATTAAAAATATTTTATCCCAGAACACCACGGTTTATAAACTGCACAATTCTCACGGTAATTCTAAAGTTTATCGACCGCCCTTATATATTATATTATATATATACTTTCATCTAACAAATTAAATTAAAAGACATTAATTTAGATTTAAATTAAAAATATTTTATCCAAGAACACCACGGTTTATAAACTGCACAATTGTCACGGTAATTATACAGTTTATCGACCGCCCTTAAATAATATTATATATATACTTTCATCTAACAAATTAAATTAAAACACGTTAATTTAGATTTAAATTAAAAATATTTTATCCAAGAACACCACGGTTTATAAACTGCACAATTGTCACGGCAATTCTACAGTTTATCGACCGCCCTTAAATAATATTATATATATACTTTCATCTAACAAATTAAATTAAAAGACGTTAACTTAGATTTAAATTAAAAATATTTTATCCAAGAACATCACGGTTTATAAACTGCACAATTGTCACGGCAATTCTAAAGTTTATCGACCGCCCTTAAATAATATTATATATATACTTTCATCTAACAAATTAAATTAAAAGACATTAATTTAGATTTAAATTAAAAATATTTTATCCAACAACACCACGGTTTATAAACTGCACAATTGTCACGGTAATTATACAGTTTATCGACCGCCCTTAAATAATATTATATATATACTTTCATCTAACAAATTAAATTAAAACACGTTAATTTAGATTTAAATTAAAAATATTTTATCCAAGAACAGCACGGTTTATAAACTGCACAATTCTCACGGTAATTCTAAAGTTTATCGACCGCCCTTAAATAATATTATATATATACTTTCATCTAACAAATTAAATTAAAAGATGTTAATTTAGATTTAAATAAAAAATATTTTATCCAACAACAGCACGGTTTATAAACTGCACAATTGTCACGGTAATTCTAAAGTTTATCGACAAAATTATGGTCTATAAACTGCCAAATTGTCACGGTAATATTTATTGGCTGGGTTTCTAACAGTATTTTGTATAATAAAATATAAAATTAAATATAAAAAGACGTTAAACGTGAAAATCGTGTAAACTACACAAGTGTCGAAATTTGAAAAGAAATTCGACTTGTTTATGAACTGTGCGCATAGTAACAACGTTCATTTGAACACTCGTGCAGTTTACACACCTTAAATAAATGCGTCGTCTACTTGTCTACTTTGAAATGAGGAAAATATAAATACCTTAAATTTGTTTGACATCAGAGAAATAGGCAAAAATAAAGCAGCGGCAGGGCGGCGGTTATCTTTTCAGACGACGGGGGTGGTAAGTGGCGGCCAGTCGTGCTACTTCGGTGATATGTATCAGGCTTTTAACTGGAGAGCGAGGTCGGGTGGAAGAATGTCCGTGCGTTCACTGACACAGCTGGGCGAATCTCTTTTCTTCTGTTCGTCTTCTTTCTGGTCCCCTCGTTTTATAGTCGTAAACCGGCTCCCAGGGGCTGTCATATTTCAGGCCTGTATTTTCGGCGGGGAGCTCTGCCATTGGTTCATAATTCTTTTTATGGTTTCTTATTTTTCTTTTTCCAAACGGAAGCGATGCGTGGAGCCATGTGCAAACGAAGATTTTTTTATTTTGTCTCTATGCTGGAGACGTTAGCATCCGGTTGGCATGTTCCCACAAGTTTGAAGAGTGAATGTAGACGTGTGTGCGTCTGTGTATGTGTGTGTTAATGCAAGTGTGTGTGTGTATGTGGGTGTGTGCGTCGTTGGTGGACGAGAGCGTAGACACATTCTCTGTCTCTTTCGGTCTCTCCCCCCTTTTCCCTCTCTGTCTGTCTATATATAAGGACACGGAGAAGCGCGCGCGCGCGAGAGAGAGAGAGAGAGAGAGAGAGAGAGAGAGAGAGAGGGGCAGGTGGGGGGGGAGTGGGCGAAGGGAAGGGGAATTGGCAAACGAAGTTGAAATTAAATCCATTTCGTTATCTTTCAAATTCGCTTGACACTTAGGCCACCCACCCCTCCCCAGATCATGACAGTTTTTAACGGAAAGTTGATTTGTGTTGGTGTGTATATGTGTGTACGTCTGTGTATGTGTATGTTTATGCGAGTGTGTGTGTTTATGAAAGTGTGTGTGTATGTGTGTGTTTATGCATTTATATTTAAAAATACAAACAATAATATCTCGAAAACTATGTCTTTCTCTGCTAATTTTCCTTGCGATATTCGTTTTCAGCATACCTAAACAAACAGGCTTGGCCCCTTTCATATGCCGCCTGTTCAAACATGGTCGCCAGTGATTTACATTTCACAATACACGCATTAATAAAACTAGCTCCAAAACTATTTTTCTCTGCTAATTTACCTTGCGATATTCGTTTTCAGCATACCTGAACAAACTGGACAGTACGAGTTTTCCGGGTACGGGTTTTCCGGAGACGAGTTTTCCCGAGACAAGTTTTCCGGGGACTGGTATAAGTGCTATGGATTCATCAGAGCACATCTCATTAAAGTACTTGTAAACAGGGATGCAACAGGCGATGGGACAGACTTTGGAGATTGGCCTATAGCACGAGGCCTATTAGATTAGATACTCTTTTTGTTTTTGTTTTTGTGCTCAACGATAAAAACCGACTTCTTCATTTGTGTTTGCTTCTCATTTTAACTTTTGCTCTAATAAGAGTTTCGCTAATGTGAAAAAGAAAACATGTTCGAACGTTTGCTGACGTTTATTGGATGTGTTGCTACCAGTATTTTGCTTAATTTTCGAGTTTGGAGCGATTGTTGAGTCTCACAAGATGACTGTAAAATATCAGACACTTCTTTATTGTTCTAACTTAAAACTGTGCGCTACTTTTGTTTGTGTTAAATAAACGTTTTAAAATAAGTTAAAACAACATTTTCTCATATATTTATTTGTTCACTACTTTTTCGTTTTGTTCTTATTGAATGCGAAATATTCGCCGTGGAATTTCCACGGGTCACGATTATTTCGTTTTATTAATCTTAAGTTTCATAGAATAAAAAGTTCAGACACAACTTTGTCGAGCCATTTTTTAAAACTTACGTTTGACTCCGGCACGTGCAGTGCAGAGAACACGACCCTTTCTCTCCTTCCCCCACTTTCTCTCTTCTTTAGCTTGATGACAAGCGAATGCTTATGTGTGCGTGCGTGCGTGTGTGTGTGTGTGTGTGTGTGTGTGTGTGTGTATGTGTATGTGCGTGCGTGCGTGCGACGTGCCAACGTCAAACGAAGTTTAAATTAAAATTCATTTCGTCGGTTTCAACAAAATTTAAAAAAATAAAAACTTTTTTCCCGACCGACCGGATTAGGGTTGTGAGTGGTGGTTAGAGTTTATGAAAATAAATGTTAGCAATAAAAACTTTTTAAAACCAAGTTAGAAAAAAGAAAACAATTTACTTCCTCACCAAATTATCGTATTATTGGGGGCCCCGATTCTTCTTGTTTTTAGGCGATGTAATAAACCATATTTTGGAGTAGGTTTCCTCCTCTCTTTATTTTGGTTTGTATATTTTTCATGTTGCAAAAATGCTTCCGGGAGATCTTTTTAGGATTCTAAACGTTTACTTTTTTTTACACTTTTTATTATCTTCGAAAAATGTACACAAATGTAACCAAGCAGTTTACGAGTTGAAAGGCATCGTTAAAATATTTTTAGCGAGTTCTTTAAATTTTATATTTTTATTTCGTCCTCTTCAAGTCCAATGTAAACAAGTTCTTGATAAGCAGTTCCTCTTAAGTAATCCAATTTACAAAATTTATACTTCTAACGATTACTATGATATTGTCCCATTGACTACTGCACACTCTTTAAACCCTCGAGTGGTCTCTGGGCCTTGATAAGTAGTGATTCCTTTGTAAAACAAAAAATATTTCAATACTTTGATGTGCTAGTTTTCCTTTTCATTTCAAAATGCACGCATTAATAAAACTGTCTTGAAAACTATTTGTCTGTGCTAATTTTCCTTGCTATATTCGTTTTCAGCATACCTGAACAAACTGAGGGTTGGCACCTTTCATATGCCGCCTGTTCAAACATGGACGCCAGTGATTTACATTTCAAAATACACGCATTAATAAAACTAGCTCCAAAACTATTTGTCTCTGCTAATTTTCCTTGCGATATTCGTTTTCAGCATACCTGAACAAACTGAACAGTACGAGTTTTCCGGGTACGGTTATTCCGGAGACGAGTTTTCCCGGGACAAGTTTTCCGGGCACTGGTATAAATGCTATAGGTTCATCAGAGCACATCCCATTAAAGTACTTGTAAACAGGGATACAACACTGAGGCGATGGGACAGACTTTGGAGATTGACCTATAGCACGGGGCCTATTAGATTAGATACTCTTTTTTTGTTGTTGTTTTTGTGCTCAACGATAAAAACCGACTTCTTCATTTGTGTTTGCTTCTCATTTTCGCTTTTTCTCTGATAAGAGTTTCGCTAATGTGAAAAAGAAAACATGTTCGAACGTTTGCTAACATTTATTGGATGTGTTCCTACCAGTATTTTGCTTAATTTTCGAGTTTGGAGCGATTATCGAGTCTCACAAGATGTCTATAAAATGTCAGACACTTCTTTATTGTTCTAACTTAAAACCGTGCGCTACTTTTGTTTGTGTTAAATAAACGTTTTAAAATAAGTTAAAACAACAAAAATGTGATCTAGGTAGGTAGAAGAGTAACTTATCTTGCCTTTGGTAACATTCATTTTCTTATATATTTATTTGTTCAGTACTTTTTCGTTTTGTTCTCTTGAATGCGAAATATTCGCCGTGGAATTTCCACGGGTCACGATTATTTCGTTTTATTAATCTTAAGTTTCATAGAATAAAAAGTTCAGACACAACTTTGTCGAGCGATTTATAATCGATTTCATTTAACTTCTGTTTGACCCCGGCACGTACGATCCTTTCTCTTCTTCCCCCACTCTCTCTCTCTTCTTTAGCTTGGTTACAAGTGATATGCTTATGTGTGCGTGCGTGTGTGTGTGTGTGTGTATGTGTGTACATGCGTGCGTATGTGTGTTGTCGTATTCACCAAATTTTAAAAAAATAAAAACTGTTTTCCCCGACCGGCCGGATTAGGGTTGTGAGGTGTTGTTAGAGTTCATGAAAATAAATGTTAGCAATAAAAACTTTTTAAAACCAAGTTAGAAAAAAGAAAACAATTTACTTCCCCACGGAGCCCCCGATTCTTCTTCTTTTTTTAGGCGATGTAATAAACCATATTTTTGAGCAGGGTTGCCTCCTCTCTTTATTTTGGTTTGTATATTTTTCATGTTGCAAAAATGCTCCCGGGAGATCTTTTTAGGATTCTAAAGGTTTGCTTTTTTTACACTTTTTATTATCTTCGAAAAATGTAAAAAAAAATGTAAACAGGCAGTTTACGATTTGAAATGCATCGTTAAAATGATACTTTTCGCTAGTTCTTTCAACTTTATATTTTTATTTCATCGTCTTCAAGTCCAATGTAAACAAGTTCTTTATGAGCCGTTCCTCTTAAATAATCCAATTTACCAAATTTACACTTCTAACGATTACTATGATATTGTCCATTGACTACTGTATGTACACACTTTAACCCTTATCCTCGAGTGGCCTCTGGGGCTTGATAAGTAGTGATTCCTTTATAAAATAAAAAATATTTCAATACTTTGATAGTGAGTCTATAGTCAGTCTGTGCTGATTTTCCTTGCGATATTCGTTTTCAGCATACCTGAACAAACTGAGGGTTGGCCCCTTTCATATGCCGCCTGTTAAAACTGTTCACACATGGTCGCCAGTGATTTACATTTCAAAATACACGCATTGATAAAACAAGCTCCAAAACTAGTAGTCGGTCATTCTCTGCTAATTTTCCTTGCGATATTCGTTTTCAGCATACCTGAACAACTTGATGGTTGGCCCCTTTCATATGCCGCCTGGTCAAACATGTTCGCCAGTGATTTACATTTTAAAATACACGCATTACTATCTCGAAAACTATTGGTCTGTCTGTGCTAATTTTCCTTGCGATATTCGTTTTCAGCATACCTGAACAAACTGAGAGTTGGCCCCTTTCATATGCTGCCTGTTCAAACATGGTCGCCGTGATTTACATTTCAAAATACACGCATTAATAAAACTAGCTCCCAAACTATTTGTCTCTGCTAATTTTCCTTGCGATATTCGTTTTCAGCATACCTAAACAAACTGATGGTTGCCCCCGTTCATATGTCGCCTGTTCAAACATGGTCGCCAGTGATTTACATTTCAAAATACACGCATTAATAAAACTAGCTCCAAAACTATTTGTCTCTGCTAATTTTCCTTGCGATATTCGTTTTCAGCATACCTGAACAAACTGAGGGTTTGCCCCTTTCATATGCCGCCTGTTCAAACATGGTCGCCAGTGATTTACATTTCAAAATACACGCATTAGTATCTGGAAAACTATTTGTCTGTGCTAATTTTCCTTGCGATATTCGTTTTCAGCATACCCGAACGATTTTAAAATGGACAGTCTGAATGTCAACGAAGCACACACACACACGCACACACACACACACACACACACAAAAAGACACACACACACACGTAAACTCAATGAAAGTGTCTACTGTCGATAAGCTAGTTGTAAATTAGATTACTGACTCTTATGAGTTTTAGTCTAACCACCCTTTACAACTGTGATACAGTAGAACAGTCCGTCTCTGGACAATTAGCAGTGTATCGCATAACTCAATGACAGTGTCGAATTTTGACTAGCTAGTTGTAAGTTAGGTTACTGGCTCTGATGAGTTACACTCTAACCACCCTTAATAACTGTGATACAGCGGAACAGTCAGTTTTTGGACAAGTGGCGGTGATCGCATAACTCATTTAAAGTGCCGAATGTCTATTAGCTAGTTGAAACTTAGATTACTGGCTTTGATGAGTTTAAGTCTAACCACACTTAATAACTTTGATACAGCGGAACAGTCCGTCTGTTTCGCATAACTCATTGACAGTGTGAGTGTCGATTAGCTAGTTGTAACTTCGTAGCCGAAAAGTCCCTTTAAGAAGAGACTTGAAGATAATAATTATTGTTGTTATTATTGTTATTTTTATCGTCCAGCCATGTACGTGCAGAAATCTATTTCCAACTCAACTGTTTTATAAAACTTACTTCTCCTTCAACGAGACAAGAACGCCGACACTCGACTTCGCACCGATACGCGAATGACGATTCATAGAAATTAAAGCTGTTGATTTTATTGAATGTTACAACTTTGCCCCCACTCCTACACACACAGACACAGCGACGAACGATCTTGGCGACGCTTTCGATTGTAAATATAAGAGCGTTGTCGGCGGCGACAACCGGAAATGGCAAACCCTGTGTCAGTCAGATTTGTTTATTTCACGCCAATTTGAACTGCGAAATAATTCGTTTTAACTAATGAGACCTGTGGAAATTCTAAGGTTAATCCTTCGGAGTTAAGACAGCAAAGCGTAAAAGTTGAAAAAAAATATACAAAACAAATATATAATATGTAAATGTTACCAAAGGCAAGATAAGTTACTCTTCTACCTACCTGAACAAGTGTTTTAAGTTCTGCTGCGATATTCGTTTTCAGCATACCTGAGCCAACTGAGGGTTGGCCCCTTTCATACGCCGCCTGTTCAAACTGTTCAAACATGGTCGCCAGTGATTTACATTTCAAAATACACGCATTAATAAAACTAGCTCCAAAACTAGTAGTCTGTCTGTCACTGCTATTTTTCCTTTCGATATTCGTTTTCAGCATACCTGATCAAATTGAGGGTAGGCCCTTTTCATATGCCGCCTGTTCAAACATGGTCGCCAGTGATTTACATTTCAAAATACACGCATTAATATCTCGAAAACTATTTGTCTGTCTGTCTGTGCTAATTTTCCTTGCGATATTCGTTTTCAGCATACCTGAACAAACTGATGGTTGGCCCCTTTCATATGTCGCCTACCGGGAAAAATCAAACAGTTCGCAGTCGACGTTACAACCTTTTTACCTTTTATGGAGTTTGTGTTACGTAGCTTCCTTTTCATTGGTTGATTTAAACTTGTTTAGTTTGAAGAGTGAATGTGGCGTGCTATGCGCGCACGCACGCACACACAGAGTAATACTTTGTGTTTGTGTGTGTTGGTGTGTTTATGCGAGTGTGTGTGTGTGTTTATGCGAGTGTGTGTGCTGAGTTAAACTTGTTTAGTTTGAAGAGTGAATGTGGACGTGTGTGTGTCTGTGTATGTGTGTATATGCAAGTGTGTGTATGTGGGTGTGTGCGTCGTTGACGTGAAAGCATGGTGGAGGAGGGCGTAGACACATTCTCTGTCTCTTTCGGTCTCTCCCCCTTTTTCCCTCTCTCTCTCCGCTATATATATATATATATATATATATATATATATATATATATATATATATGTATAAATATATATATATATATATATACTCGGGGTTTTTTAATCAAAAGTAATGGACTAATGAGTTCAACGAGGTTGTTAGATAGTGCTCAATAAAAAGAGCTGATAATACTTGTTTATTGTTATATAAACATGGTCACATCCTGCTGCTACACATAGCCACTTGTTTCAATCAAAATTCATTGAACTTTTGAATAGTCAAGTCGCTGCCTGATGATATCTGTTGTTTGAAAATAATTATATACATACACATAAACATATATATATATATATATATATATATATATATATATATATATATATATAGACATTAAGAGGAGATTATAGATAGATAGATATAAATACCAATTCACATACACTTTTTCATGATAAAACCCGAACCCAAAATTAGATGGAATCGGGCAATTGCATCGACAACGGATGCAGTACATTGAAACTCACTGTGGGCTGGTATTGTCTATTGTCAATGCAATTGCTCGACTCCATCTAATTCTGGGTTCTAACTTTATCATGAAAAAGTGTATGTGAACGGGTATTTATATATATATATATATATATATATATATGTCACTAATTCGAAATCAAGTAAATTTTCCTGTCAGATATTACATTGAGGTAATACTTTTAAGACAATCCTAGCCACAAAGGTAAAGCTCAATATTTAAAAATAGAGCAATATATAAATTTAATGATTAAAGTTAAATTTTGTAGCTTAAAATATACATAAAAATATATTCAGGTTAAGAATTTATTGTTTGAAACAAGGAATATATGGAGAAATATTATGTTTATTTCCTTAATCCATGGATTTTCAATAATAGCAAATATCATAACGTCGGGAATGCTTCCGAGTGCTTTTGGGCCATACTGCGTGAATCGAACATCAGTTTTTGAATGGCATAAGTGATTCAAGGAAGGCAGGGAGTCTGTGAGGGATGATGAAAAGTATGGGAGAAGTCAGTCAGAACACCGGAGTTGATTGGCCAAATAAAGAATTTCATGGATAAAGACCGTTGTGTGTATCTATAGAGACAATAAGTGCACAGTTTGATGTCAGTGTGGGAACTGTACACACAATTATTTGTGAGGAGTTGAAGATGTGGAAGATTTACGCAAAGTTTGTCGCAAGGGTACTCAGAGAAGATCAGAAAGAAACAGGTTGTCATGACAGAAGGGAGATGGTCGAGTTGATCAATTCAGATCCCACAATTTTTGATGCTCTGGTGACCTGGGATGAAAGCTGGATCTACTGCTATGAACCAAATACCAAGAAACAGAGTTACCATGGAAGCACGTTGGCTCTTCCAGACCCAAGAAGGCCCCTCGTTTGTTAGGTTTGCAGAACAGGCCATATATCTTGGGGAGGGGGGCAATATGCAATAGCGGAAAAATTGTACAATAAAAAAAAAAACAGAAAAGATTATGACATGCTGGACATATTGGTAATAAAATCAATTCAGTATTACATATTAATAGGAAAAACCCCAAACACTTTAAATTTGTACCATCAGCTTATTTCCAATATGGCAGCATCCTGAATAAAAAAGGGGAATGAAAACTAGATGTCATGAAAAGAATTCTGAAAAGAAATAGTTTTATAGTAACTTCCAAATTTTTTTTAAAATTAAAATATAAAAATATTGGTTTTACTATAAATTCTTACGTTTTCATAAAACTTCAACAGGTTGCCATCTTGGAAATAAGCCAATAATACTAGTGCATTTACTCATTTAAAGTGTTTTTTTCTCCTTATTTCATGCATAATATTAAATTGATTTTAACTACAATACCTTCAGCACGTCATAATCTTAAAAAGTAGACAATTTTTTGAGCTAACAAATTATCTCATCTGTAAATTTCACAATTGTTCCACAGCGTTTTTTGTTTTTTGTTTTATTAATTTCCTTGATCGAAAATTTGGTATAAATATTTTTTTTTCCCGCGGATGAATGTTTTTCTGTAATAATAAAAGAAAGCAAAAAAAAAAAAAATTCTTTTTTTTCTTTTTGTATTTTTATTGACTCAAAAAAAAAAGAAAAAAAAAGAAAAAAAGCTGATTGCACATTTGAAAGTTGCTTTTATAAATTTTTTATTTAATTCATGTTTCTTTTTTTAATATTTCTCAAAATTATCACATGCTCAGGTTTTTAGAGTTAAAATAATGGCAGGGGAGGGAGGTAAAGGCTGTATGACAGAGTTGCGAGGGGGTGGGGGAGAAGGAGATAAGGACAGTAGTCGTAGGAATTGAATGGACGAAGAAGCAGGGATGGAGAGATCGGACATGAAGATGTTTACACATATATCTAGACATGTGTTTCGCCATTATACAGCTCATCAGCATGGCTGAATTCAGCGAGATTTGCAACCAGGACCACAGTGAGTGTAGTTCGGCACCTTTAGTGTCGGGCCACGAGACTTCACTAACAGTAGACGAGGACATCATCGCACAAAAATGGATTGTTATATTTGCAATAATGACAAATAAACGTGTTCAGGTGAATTCTATGGTAAAGCATTTCCTAAATGCTACGAGGGAAACGCTCCTTTTCATCCATAGGGAGACTGTCCAGCAAGAGCTGGTCACGCTCTCCACTGCCAATTTTTTTTTGTTTACACAGTGATCACCACTTATCAAGGCCCGGAAGCCACTCAGGGATAAGGGTTAATGAGGCAATCTGATCAGAGAAACCATCGATCCGGTTCCTCCTCGGAATTCGAAGAAGCAGTCCGTCGGCCAGCTTAAAACATGGCTCAGAATGGTTAAGCAGGATACCAGACTGATTCTGGGTCCGGCAATCTCCGCTGTTCGAAGCATGACTGCATTGATGATGGGCTTGGTGAGCTTTCGTATGAGATGCGGTGAATTCATTGGAAAGAGCCGGCAACATCATATCTGTTAAGTAATATGGAGTAATAAAAGAGTGCTCAATATCAATGTAATATTCCCCTTAAAGCATTTCGGAAATGCTTTAACGTAGATACCTGAACACGTCTATTTATCACTATCGACAACAACAATAAAATGATTTATATATAAACATAAAAACAATCAACTCGTTAAAAACACTTGTTAAAACAATTCTGATACGGAACCGAATCAAGACAGCAAATCTTTGTACATATAAGGTGCTCAATAGCTTTTCAGGTAGAGCTTAATAACAATAAATAACAAATTTAACTTATCTCAACACTTTATGCCACTTTCGTGCTTTCGCCTCGCACTAAAGTCTTCAGCTAAGTCGACTTTATTACTATTATACGGCTATATATTTAAATATTTGGGGAGAGGGGACAAATTTTTCAGTATTTATTTCAGTAGTGCTCAATATTTTAGTAGAGCTTGTTCATAATAATAATCATAATAATATGGTCACAGTCTACGCAAATGCAATCTTTGATCTCATCAGGCCATTTTGCTTTGACACGCCTGGAAATCGAAACTGCCATATTTCATTAACATATATTAAAAATAATCATTAAACGAGACATTTCAGAAAAATGATTCAAGAGAAAAAAGTGGGGAGTTTAAAAAGAGGGTGGGAGAGGGGGAAATGAACAAGGGGGGAGAAGAATATAGCAGAAAAAAAAATAGAAGGCTGAGGGAGGTATTCACGTTCATTAGATGGGAGACAAAAAAAAATAAAATAAAATGGATGAAAACAAATATGAAAAAAAATAAAGCTTTTAAAAAATATAATAGAGTCAAAAGGAGTCCAATATGATTTGTACTTTTTAAATGTTTGGAAAACTTTACAATTATCCCGGGCTATTCCTGGTAACCATGCTGCTGCAATAGAAGTGGGTGTAATAATAATAGATTTACTTTTACCAAATTCAATGCTTTTATGAAAATAGAAAAAAAAAATAAAACTAATTCTTAAAGATACAAGAATACATGACTTTTTAACATATTTTTTAAATTCTGAATAACCCTTGACCTTTTTTGCTAGGCCTACTCTTTTCTTTATATATGTTCTGGAAATACATTCGTTGGCTAATGAAATGGCCAGCAATACATTAGCCTCACCAACCCACCAACTGACTGCTCCCTGTCGCTTCTCATTTTTTCTTTTTTCTTTTGTGAAAAATATCTTCTTTTTTTTTAACAATATTATCAACCGGGTACTATTTTAACATTGGGGCAACTATGATAATCCTATACCAACCTGAATTTTTCACTTTAAACTAATCGACCTTGGTCTGTTTGCTCTTTAAAAATGGGCTGTCAGATAGGCATGCTTACAACTGTAACATATTTCATCTTTCTAGTCAATGCTAAGCCAGTGCAAAAACTAATTGACATTAGGTTTGAGGAGTATATTTTGCCAACTAATGTGATTGACAGCATGTTTGAGGAGTATATTTCGCCGAAGAAAACATCAAAAAAACTTTTAAATTTAGAAACAAAATTAGTCATTCTTTGACTCTAAACTGGAAAAGATTTGATTGGGAAAAGAGTCGTTTTCTTTTTCAGCCATTTATATACCAATTTTTATATGCCAAAGGGAAGTCAATTATTTTTTTATCGAGGAGTTACTTCCCGTATGCCAACTGGCATAGTTGTTGAGGGAAGCAGTGAATAAAAAAATATCCATACATGATTTGCAAAATAAGAATTCCATCATTTTGCCTCTTGGATAGTTCTGTTTTTTTTTTGGGGGGGAGGGGGGGAAAGGTTTCATGTTCCTGAAGTATGTTCCCGTGTATTCAATTGAAAATTTCTAAGTCCAAACAAGAGGGGATGTGGATATAGGTAGATGAGAATCCTATAGACCAATGCAAGTCAACGTGTATTCAATTGAAAATTTCTAAGTCCAAACAAGAGGGGATGTGGATATAGGTAGATGAGAATCCTATAGACCAATGCAAGTCAACGTGTATTCAATTGAAAATTTCTAAGTCCAAACAAGAAGGGATGTGGATATAGGTAGATGAGAATCCTATAGACCAATGCAAGTCAACCTGTATTCAATTGAAAATTTCTAAGTCCAAACAAGAGGGGATGTGGATATAGGTAGATGAGAATCCTATAGACCAATGCAAGTCAACGTGTATTCAATTGAAAATTTCTAAGTCCAAACAAGAAGGGATGTGGATATAGGTAGATGAGAATCCTATAGACCAATGCAAGTCAACGTGTATTCAATTGAAAATTTCTAAGTCCAAACAAGAGGGGATGTGGATATAGGTATACGAGAATCCTATAGACCAATGCAAGTCAACGTGTATTCAATTGAAAATTTCTAAGTCCAAACAAGAGGGGATGTGGATATAGGTAGATGATAATCCTATAGACCAATGCAAGTCAACGTGTATTCAATTGAAAATTTCTAAGTCCAAACAAGAGGGGATGTGGATATAGGTATATGAGAATCCTATAGACCAATGCAAGTCAACGTGTATTCAATTGAAAATTTCTAAGTCCAAAAAAGAGGGGATGTGGATATAGGTAGATGAGAATCTTATAGACCAATGCAAGTCAACCTGTATTCAATTGAAAATTTCTAAGTCCAAACAAGAGGGGATGTGGATATAGGTAGATGAGAATCCTATAGACCAATGCAAGTCAACGTGTATTCAATTGAAAATTTCTAAGTCCAAACAAGAGGGGATGTGGATATAGGTAGATGAGAATCCTATAGACCAATGCAAGTCAACCTGTATTCAATTGAAAATTTCTAAGTCCAAAAAAGAGGGGATGTGGATATAGGTAGATGAGAATCTTATAGACCAATGCAAGTCAACCTGTATTCAATTGAAAATTTCTAAGTCCAAACAAGAGGGGATGTGGATATAGGTAGATGAGAATCCTATAGACCAATGCAAGTCAACGTGTATTCAATTGAAAATTTCTAAGTCCAAACAAGAGGGGATGTGGATATAGGTAGATGAGAATCCTATAGACCAATGCAAGTCAACGTGTATTCAATTGAAAATTTCTAAGTCCAAACAAGAGGGGATGATGATATAGGTAGATGAGAATCTTATAGACCAATGCAAGTCAACCTGTATTCAATTGAAAATTTCTAAGTCCAAACAAGAGGGGATGTGGATATAGGTAGATGAGAATCCTATAGACCAATGCAAGTCAACCTGTATTCAATTGAAAATTTCTAAGTCCAAACAAGAAGGGATGTGGGTATAGGTAGATGAGAATCCTATAGACCAATGCAAGTCAACGTGTATTCAATTGAAAATTTCTAAGTCCAAACAAGAGGGGATGTGGATATGGGTATATGAGAATCCTATAGACCAATGCAAGTCAACGTGTATTCAATTGAAAATTTCTAAGTCCAAACAAGAGGGGATGTGGATATAGGTAGATGAGAATCCTATAGACCAATGCAAGTCAACGTGTATTCAATTGAAAATTTCTAAGTCCAAACAAGAGGGGATGTGGATATAGGTAGATGAGAATCCTATAGACCAATGCAAGTCAACGTGTATTCAATGTAAAATTTCTAAGTCCAAACAAGAGGGGATGTGGATATAGGTAGATGAGAATCTTATAGACCAATGCAAGTCAACGTGTATTCAATTGAAAATTTCTAAGTCCAAACAACAGGGGATGTGGATATAGGTAGATGAGAATCCTATAGACCAATGCAAGTCAACGTGTATTCAATTGAAAATTTCTAAGTCCAAACAACAGGAGATGTGGATATAGGTAGATGAGAATCCTATAGACCAATGCAAGTCAACGTGTATTCAATTGAAAATTTCTAAGTCCAAACAAGAGGGGATGTGGATATAGGTAGATGAGAATCCTATAGACCAAGTCATCTCAACGTGTATTCAATTGAAAATTTCTAAGTCCAAACAAGAGGGGATGTGGATATAGGTAGATGAGAATCCTATAGACCAATGCAAGTCAACGTGTATTCAATTGAAAATTTCTAAGTCCAAAAAAGAGGGGATGTGGATATAGGTATATGAGAATCCTATAGACCAATGCAAGTCAACGTGTATTCAATTGAAAATTTCTAAGTCCAAACAAGAGGGGATGTGGATATAGGTAGATGAGAATCCTATAGACCAATGCAAGTCAACGTGTATTCAATTGAAAATTTCTAAGTCCAAACAAGAGGGGATGTGGATATAGGTAGATGAGAATCCTATAGACCAAGTCATCTCAACGTGTATTCAATTGAAAATTTCTAAGTCCAAACAAGAGGGGATGTGGATATAGGTAGATGAGAATCCTATAGACCAATGCAAGTCAACGTGTATTCAATTGAAAATTTCTAAGTCCAAACAAGAGGGGATGTGGATATAGGTAGATGAGAATCCTATAGACCAATGCAAGTCAACGTGTATTCAATTGAAAATTTCTAAGTCCAAACAAGAGGGGATGTGGATATGGGTAGATGAGAATCCTATAGACCAATGCAAATCAACGTGTATTCAATTGAAAATTTCTAAGTCCAAAAAAGAGGGGATGTGGATATAGGTAGATGAGAATCCTATAGACCAAGGCAAGTCAACGTGTATTCAATTGAAAATTTCTAAGTCCAAACAACAGGGGATGTGGATATAGGTAGATGAGAATCCTATAAACCAATGCAAGTCAACGTGTATTCAATTGAAAATTTCTAAGTCCAAACAAGAGGGGATGTGGATATAGGTAGATGAGAATCCTATAGACCAATGCAAGTCAACGTGTATTCAATTGAAAATTTCTAAGTCCAAACAAGAGGGGATGTGGATATAGGTAGATGAGAATCCTATAGACCAATGCAAGTCAACGTGTATTCAATTGAAAATTTCTAAGTCCAAACAAGAGGGGATGTGGATATAGGTAGATGAGAATCCTATAGACCAATGCAAGTCAACGTGTATTCAATTGAAAATTTCTAAGTCCAAACAAGAGGGGATGTGGATATAGGTAGATGAGAATCCTATAGACCAATGCAAGTCAACGTGTATTCAATTGAAAATTTCTAAGTCCAAACAAGAGGGGATGTGGATATAGGTAGATGAGAATCCTATAGACCAATGCAAGTCAACGTGTATTCAATTGAAAATTTCTAAGTCCAAAAAAGAGGGGATGTGGATATAGGTAGATGAGAATCCTATAGACCAATGCAAGTCAACGTGTATTCAATTGAAAATTTCTAAGTCCAAACAAGAGGGGATGTGGATATAGGTAGATGAGAATCCTATAGACCAATGCAAGTCAACGTGTATTCAATTGAAAATTTCTAAGTCCAAACAACAGGGGATGTGGATATAGGTAGATGAGAATCCTATAGACCAATGCAAGTCAACGTGTATTCAATTGAAAATTTCTAAGTCCAAACAAGAAGGGACGTAGGTATAGGTAAATGAGAATCCTATAGACCAATGCAAGTCAACGTGTATTCAATTGAAAATTTCTAAGTCCAAACAAGAGGGGATGTGGATATAGGTAGATGAGAATCCTATAGACCAATGCAAGTCAACGTGTATTCAATTGAAAATTTCTAAGTCCAAACAAGAAGGGACGTAGGTATAGGTAAATGAGAATCCTATAGACCAATGCAAGTCAACGTGTATTCAATTGAAAATTTCTAAGTCCAAACAAGAGGGGATGTGGATATAGGTAGATGAGAATCCTATAGACCAATGCAAGTCAACGTGTATTCAATTGAAAATTTCTAAGTCAAAACAAGAAGGGATGTGGATATAGGTAGATGAGAATCCTATAGACCAATGCAAGTCAACGTGTATTCAATTGAAAATTTCTAAGTCCAAACAAGAGGGGATGTGGATATAGGTAGATGAGAATCCTATAGACCAATGCAAGTCAACGTGTATTCAATTGAAAATTTCTAAGTCCAAAAAAGAGGGGATGTGGATATAGGTAGATGAGAATCCTATAGACCAATGCAAGTCAACGTGTATTCAATTGAAAATTTCTAAGTCCAAACAAGAGGGGATGTGGATATAGGTAGATGAGAATCCTATAGACCAATGCAAATCAACGTGTATTCAATTGAAAATTTCTAAGTCCAAACAAGAGGGGATGTGGATATAGGTAGATCAGAATCCTATAGACCAATGCAAGTCAACGTGTATTCAATTGAAAATTTCTAAGTCCAAACAAGAGGGGATGTGGATATAGGTAGATGAGAATCCTATAGACCAATGCAAGTCAACGTGTATCTAATTGAAAATTTCTAAGTCCAAACAAGAGGGGATGTGGATATAGGTAGATGAGAATCCTATAGACCAATGCAAGTCAACGTGTATTCAAATGAAAATTTCTATGTCAAAACAAGAGGGGATGTAGATATAGGTATATGAGAATCTTATAGACCAATGCAAGTCAACGTGTATTCAATGTAAAATTTCTAAGTCCAAACAATAGGGGATGTGGATATAGGTATATGAGAATCCTATAGACCAATGCAAGTCAACGTGTATTCAATTGAAAATTTCTAAGTCCAAACAAGAGGGGATGTGGATATAGGTAGATGAGAATCCTATAGACCAAGTCATCTCAACGTGTATTCAATTGAAAATTTCTAAGTCCAAACAAGAGGGGATGTGGATATAGGTAGATGAGAATCCTATAGACCAATGCAAGTCAACGTGTATTCAATTGAAAATTTCTAAGTCCAAACAATAGGGGATGTGGATATGGGTATATGAGAATCCTATAGACCAATGCAAGTCAACGTGTATTCAATTGAAAATTTCTAAGTCCAAACAAGAGGGGATGTGGATATGGGTATATGAGAATCCTATAGACCAATGCAAGTCAACGTGTATTCAATTGAAAATTTCTAAGTCCAAACAAGAGGGGATGTGGATATAGGTAGATGAGAATCCTATAGACCAATGCAAGTCAACGTGTATTCAATTGAAAATTTCTAAGTCCAAACAATAGGGGATGTGGATATAGGTATATGAGAATCCTATAGACCAATGCAAGTCAACGTGTATTCAATTGAAAATTTCTAAGTCCAAACAAGAGGGGATGTGGATATAGGTAGATGAGAATCCTATAGACCAATGCAAGTCAACGTGTATTCAATTGAAAATTTCTAAGTCCAAACAAGAGGGGATGTGGATATGGGTATATGAGAATCCTATAGACCAATGCAAGTCAACGTGTATTCAATTGAAAATTTCTAAGTCCAAACAACAGGGGATGTGGATATAGGTAGATGAGAATCCTATAGACCAATGCAAGTCAACGTGTATTCAATTGAAAATTTCTAAGTCCAAACAAGAGGGGATGTGGATATAGGTAGATGAGAATCCTATAGACCAATGCAAGTCAACGTGTATTCAATTGAAAATTTCTAAGTCCAAACAAGAGGGGATGTGGATATAGGTAGATGAGAATCCTATAGACCAATGCAAATCAACGTGTATTCAATTGAAAATTTCTAAGTCCAAAAAAGAGGGGATGTGGATATAGGTAGATGAGAATCCTATAGACCAATGCAAGTCAACGTGTATTCAATTGAAAATATCTAAGTCCAAACAAGAGGGGATGGTGATATAGGTAGATGAGAATCCTATAGACCAATGCAAGTCAACGTGTATTCAATTGAAAATTTCTAAGTCCAAACAAGAGGGGATGTGGATATGGGTAGATGAGAATCCTATAGACCAATGCAAATCAACGTGTATTCAATTGAAAATTTCTAAGTCCAAAAAAGAGGGGATGTGGATATAGGTAGATGAGAATCCTATAGACCAAGGCAAGTCAACGTGTATTCAATTGAAAATTTCTAAGTCCAAACAACAGGGGATGTGGATATAGGTAGATGAGAATCCTATAAACCAATGCAAGTCAACGTGTATTCAATTGAAAATTTCTAAGTCCAAACAAGAGGGGATGTGGATATAGGTAGATGAGAATCCTATAGACCAATGCAAGTCAACGTGTATTCAATTGAAAATTTCTAAGTCCAAACAAGAGGGGATGTGGATATAGGTAGATGAGAATCCTATAGACCAATGCAAGTCAACGTGTATTCAATTGAAAATTTCTAAGTCCAAACAAGAGGGGATGTGGATATAGGTAGATGAGAATCCTATAGACCAATGCAAGTCAACGTGTATTCAATTGAAAATTTCTAAGTCCAAACAAGAGGGGATGTGGATATAGGTAGATGAGAATCCTATAGACCAATGCAAGTCAACGTGTATTCAATTGAAAATTTCTAAGTCCAAACAAGAGGGGATGTGGATATAGGTAGATGAGAATCCTATAGACCAATGCAAGTCAACGTGTATTCAATTGAAAATTTCTAAGTCCAAAAAAGAGGGGATGTGGATATAGGTAGATGAGAATCCTATAGACCAATGCAAGTCAACGTGTATTCAATTGAAAATTTCTAAGTCCAAACAAGAGGGGATGTGGATATAGGTAGATGAGAATCCTATAGACCAATGCAAGTCAACGTGTATTCAATTGAAAATTTCTAAGTCCAAACAACAGGGGATGTGGATATAGGTAGATGAGAATCCTATAGACCAATGCAAGTCAACGTGTATTCAATTGAAAATTTCTAAGTCCAAACAAGAAGGGACGTAGGTATAGGTAAATGAGAATCCTATAGACCAATGCAAGTCAACGTGTATTCAATTGAAAATTTCTAAGTCCAAACAAGAGGGGATGTGGATATAGGTAGATGAGAATCCTATAGACCAATGCAAGTCAACGTGTATTCAATTGAAAATTTCTAAGTCCAAACAAGAAGGGACGTAGGTATAGGTAAATGAGAATCCTATAGACCAATGCAAGTCAACGTGTATTCAATTGAAAATTTCTAAGTCCAAACAAGAGGGGATGTGGATATAGGTAGATGAGAATCCTATAGACCAATGCAAGTCAACGTGTATTCAATTGAAAATTTCTAAGTCAAAACAAGAAGGGATGTGGATATAGGTAGATGAGAATCCTATAGACCAATGCAAGTCAACGTGTATTCAATTGAAAATTTCTAAGTCCAAACAAGAGGGGATGTGGATATAGGTAGATGAGAATCCTATAGACCAATGCAAGTCAACGTGTATTCAATTGAAAATTTCTAAGTCCAAAAAAGAGGGGATGTGGATATAGGTAGATGAGAATCCTATAGACCAATGCAAGTCAACGTGTATTCAATTGAAAATTTCTAAGTCCAAACAAGAGGGGATGTGGATATAGGTAGATGAGAATCCTATAGACCAATGCAAATCAACGTGTATTCAATTGAAAATTTCTAAGTCCAAACAAGAGGGGATGTGGATATAGGTAGATCAGAATCCTATAGACCAATGCAAGTCAACGTGTATTCAATTGAAAATTTCTAAGTCCAAACAAGAGGGGATGTGGATATAGGTAGATGAGAATCCTATAGACCAATGCAAGTCAACGTGTATCTAATTGAAAATTTCTAAGTCCAAACAAGAGGGGATGTGGATATAGGTAGATGAGAATCCTATAGACCAATGCAAGTCAACGTGTATTCAAATGAAAATTTCTATGTCAAAACAAGAGGGGATGTAGATATAGGTATATGAGAATCTTATAGACCAATGCAAGTCAACGTGTATTCAATGTAAAATTTCTAAGTCCAAACAATAGGGGATGTGGATATAGGTATATGAGAATCCTATAGACCAATGCAAGTCAACGTGTATTCAATTGAAAATTTCTAAGTCCAAACAAGAGGGGATGTGGATATAGGTAGATGAGAATCCTATAGACCAAGTCATCTCAACGTGTATTCAATTGAAAATTTCTAAGTCCAAACAAGAGGGGATGTGGATATAGGTAGATGAGAATCCTATAGACCAATGCAAGTCAACGTGTATTCAATTGAAAATTTCTAAGTCCAAACAATAGGGGATGTGGATATGGGTATATGAGAATCCTATAGACCAATGCAAGTCAACGTGTATTCAATTGAAAATTTCTAAGTCCAAACAAGAGGGGATGTGGATATGGGTATATGAGAATCCTATAGACCAATGCAAGTCAACGTGTATTCAATTGAAAATTTCTAAGTCCAAACAAGAGGGGATGTGGATATAGGTAGATGAGAATCCTATAGACCAATGCAAGTCAACGTGTATTCAATTGAAAATTTCTAAGTCCAAACAATAGGGGATGTGGATATAGGTATATGAGAATCCTATAGACCAATGCAAGTCAACGTGTATTCAATTGAAAATTTCTAAGTCCAAACAAGAGGGGATGTGGATATAGGTAGATGAGAATCCTATAGACCAATGCAAGTCAACGTGTATTCAATTGAAAATTTCTAAGTCCAAACAAGAGGGGATGTGGATATGGGTATATGAGAATCCTATAGACCAATGCAAGTCAACGTGTATTCAATTGAAAATTTCTAAGTCCAAACAACAGGGGATGTGGATATAGGTAGATGAGAATCCTATAGACCAATGCAAGTCAACGTGTATTCAATTGAAAATTTCTAAGTCCAAACAACAGGGGATGTGGATATAGGTAGATGAGAATCCTATAGACCAATGCAAGTCAACGTGTATTCAATTGAAAATTTCTAAGTCCAAACAAGAGGGGATGTGGATATAGGTAGATGAGAATCCTATAGACCAATGCAAATCAACGTGTATTCAATTGAAAATTTCTAAGTCCAAAAAAGAGGGGATGTGGATATAGGTAGATGAGAATCCTATAGACCAATGCAAGTCAACGTGTATTCAATTGAAAATATCTAAGTCCAAACAAGAGGGGATGGTGATATAGGTAGATGAGAATCCTATAGACCAATGCAAGTAAACGTGTATTCAATTGAAAATTTCTAAGTCCAAACAAGAGGGGATGGTGATATAGGTAGATGAGAATCCTATAGACCAATGCAAGTCAACGTGTATTCAATTGAAAATTTCTAAGTCCAAACAAGAGGGGATGTGGATATAGGTAGATGAGAATCTTATAGACCAATGCAAGTCAACGTGTATTCAAATGAAAATTTCTAAGTCCAAACAAGAGGGGATGTGGATATAGGTAGATGAGAATCCTATAGACCAATGCAAGTCAACGTGTATTCAATTGAAAATTTCTAAGTCCAAACAAGAGGGGATGTAGGTATAGATAGGTGAGAATCCTATAGACCAAGCCTTCTCAACATGTATTCAAATGAAAATTTCTAAGTCCTTACAGGGGTGGACGTAGGTATAGGTAGATGAGGAGCTACTAGACCAACACATGTCAAGTAGTATTCAATTGAAATCTCTAAGTTCAAAACAGTGTAAGTAAGTGTCTTGAAGTGCCCGATCGACGCCTACTGCCATGTTGGGTGCATGTAGGCGTAGCAAAATGCCTTCTAATCTGCTAGGCACATCGGGACTTAGTTTTTTTTCTGTCCTTTCTCTGCACCGTGTAGGTTGGCGTCTGGATGTGCCTCATCGACGCCTACTGTTACCTGGGATAGCAAGACGGGGAATAGGGATAAAGAATAAGAAAAGGGAGATAGACAGATCTAGATAAATACAGAGGTATAAAGAGAGACAGGCAAGGGAGATACATTTCATGATTCAACTTATATGCTAATAGGAAATAGTTTGTATATCAGGAACACAAGCATTGTTTTTACTGGTTAATTCTACATCAGAATACACTTGTAGATTTTATGTAGCTTTTTTTCTATAGGGAACATGCAAATAGCACACATAACATCTAGACATATAAATATATACATAAAACAATTATAGTTATGAGATATATCTGAACTAATCCAAAAAGACAATAATGATGAATATCATCACTTACCTTGGAAAATTATCCAGGCTGTATGCCTACTCACATTCCATCAAACACCAGGAAATCATGAGCCATTGCTTGGTTGATTTTTTTTATTTTAATTTTTTTCATACACATTTGTAATTGTGTTTTGCTTTATCAAGTATTTTTGTAGTTAATCTATGGTGTTGGGAGAGGTGTTAACATGAATCAATTTTGCTTAACATTTTTTATTATGTATATTTTTTTCAGTTTACAGAGTCATTGCAGTACCAAGTCTGACACTGTAATTGCTTGAAAAGTATTGCATTGGGAAGGATTCTTTTTTCTTTCTTTTTGTTTTTTTTTGTTTTTTTTTTCGGTGTGCAGGAATTTCAGTAGGGGAAGTTTCTACTGATTTCAGATTCCAAGACAGCAAACTTGTATTTTATTGTTTGTGCATTCTTTTATCAAGTTTTTACAGATGTTTTTGTGTTATGAAAGTGAAAATGAATGAGTTGCAAAGACATTTACATTTTTGCATTCTTTTTTTAATTCTTCACCTTGTGTGTTTTAATGTCCCAAGAGTGAACCAAGACGGATGAGTCTTATTCAGCAGAGTGGAAAAAAACAGGTTACCTTTGGTTGTCCTTAATGGATTTGTCCATAGTATAATGTGTCCAAGTTATTGCCCTAATAAAGTGAGAACCATACCCCAAAACTAATGCAGAACTCTACTTACGTATTGCACAGCTACAAGAGTTAACTTGTCTAGGATAAGTGCCATATAAGTTTGCACAAGTCACTATATTGCTCTATTTATTAACTCATATGAACTTAAATTGCTGAACATGTCTCAAAAATTTTCTACAGAGCTCTACTTAGAAATGAGCACTCTCAAAGACAATTTATCTAACATAATTTTGAAATATGTTTTATAAAGTTACCATAGAGCTCCCAAATATATTAGGCACTCAAATAAGAAACTTGTTTTAAATACTTGTCATATATATATATATATATATATATATTAAACACTTACAGTATATCTATACTTACATATTGACATTTAGGTTTTCAAAACATACTGCAGAGCTCTTCATGTTTTCTGAATTTTATTCTTTCGTCTACTAATGTATTGAGCATTCTTAAGTATATTCGTGTAGCTGAATTGCCATACGTGTTTTGAAAGTCTATATTTAGCTCTACTAATGCATTGAACTCTGTCAAAATAAATTTATGCAGTTGAAATGCCATATCTGTTTCTCAAATGTTTTATTTAGCTCTACTAATATATTGAGCACTCTGGAAGTAGATTTGTCTAAAATAATTGCCAAAATGTTTCCAACTCTTACTACAAAGCTCTATAAATGCATTGAGCACTCTTAAAGTAAAATCGTCTTGCATAATTAAACAAAGCAATTTTTAAATTTACTACACAGCTATATAAAACTATGGAGCACATGCAAGAATCATTGGTAAATATATAAATCACATAATTATTAGAAGTTATTTTTTTAATTGAAATACATATATATATATATATAATCTATATATATATATATTCAAGGGAGACAATTTGTATATAGATCACATAATTATTAGAAGTTTTTTTTTATTGAAATAAATAAATATATATATATATATATATATGTATATACATATATATATATATATTCAAGGGAGACAATTTGATATAGATCATATAATAATTAGAAGTTATTTTTATTAATTGAAGTAAATATATATATATATTTATTTATTTCAATTCAATCAATGAGACATAGAACAATAAAGTCATGTTATTTAGATTTTTACTTAATAATAACACTTTAAAATAGTGCTCAAAACTAGACAGAGCTGATATTATAAAACATTTTATTACAGGATAAGTAAACATAAAGATTTAACCAGAGTTATATAAGAGTGCTCAATAAGACAGAGCAATAAAGACATTTTATTTAGATTTTTATTTAATAATTACACTTTAAATAGTGCTAAAAAAAGGGAGACAATTTGTATATAGATCATATAATTATCAGAAGTTATTTTTTTATTGAAATAAGTAAATATATGTGTATATATATATATATATATATATATATATATATATATATATATATTACAGGGGGACAATTTGTAATTTTTATTAGACCTTATTTTTTTTATTGAAATAAGGGAGACAATTTTAATATAGATCACATAATTATTAGAAGTTATTTTTTTTAATAAATATATATATATATATATATATATATATATATAAATATATATATTTAATATATATATATAATCTATATATGTTCAAGGGAGACAATTGTTATATAGATGACATAATTATTAGAAGTTATTCTCTTTATTGAAATATATATATATATATGTGTGTATATATATATATATATATATATATATATATATATATATATATATTGACATTTTAGATTTTTCATTGAGAATCATAACATTTAGAATAAAATTATTAAAATTTATATTACATTATGTCATATTCACACAAGAATACCAAAAAAATTGTGGTTATCTAAATTGACGTATACATTTTTTTTAATTTATTACCTTGCTCTACTGATGTATTGAGCACTCTACATATAAGTCCTGTCATTTGAATTTCTGTGTATATATTTTAAATATTTACAGTTAGCTCTAAGTCTTACCATCAAATTGCCATACATATTTCCAAAAATTTAACAACTATCTCTACTAATTCATTAATCATTGTATATATTTATCTTTCTGTCTCTCATTATTTATCTATCTATCTATCTATAGAATTGAATATGTCTGTCTGTGTGTACATTTCTGTCAATTTTAGTCTACATATTCCAAATTTTGATAAAAAGGGTACTGAGATTTTGGAAAATCTATGTGATTGGTACTTGGACAGAAATTTGGCGATTGAGGGGTCAAACTTCAATGATTTGGCCTTTGAGAACCCTACAAATCTCCGACAATTATGGGTCTAAACACTTGAAATTTTACATATAGTTTCCTTGGACATGGATCTAACTTAATATCTCATTTGGAGCCCAAAACAATAAATTTTAAGGGTTCATAATAGGGGTCAAGTTTTAAAAAATTAACCGTTTCTCTGTTTTCTTTTTTGTTTGGGAGGGGGGCAGCATACACCGCTAAACACCGGGGCTACGCCAGTAACCTATGCTAGTATAATATATATATATATATATATATATATATATATATATATATATATATAAATGTATTTATTTCAATTTAAAAAATAATTCTAATAATTATCTGATCTATATACAAATTGTCTCCCTTGAATATATATATTTATTTCAATTAAAAAAAATAACTTCTAATAATTATGTGATCTTTATACAAATTGTCTCCCTTGAATATATATATATATATATTCAAGGAAGACTATGTGAATATAGATAACAATTATTAGAAGTTATTTTTTTAATTGAAATAAATAAATAAATATATATATATATATATATATATTTGAATTAAAAAATAACTTCAAATAATTATATGATATATATACAAATTGTCTCCCTTGAATATATATATATATATATTTCAATTAAAAAAATAACTTCTAATTATTATGTAATCTATATACCAATGGTCTCCCTTGAATATGTATATATATATATATATTCAAGGGAGACAATTTGTATATAGATTACATAATTATTAGAATTTATTTATTTTATGCTTAATTGAACTTTAATGCTTAGTTTTTCCATCAATTATTTGACTTGGGTAATTTTTTTTAATGTATATTTGAAAAAAATCTATGCGCTAGTTGAGATAAGAAATAAAGAAAATTCTTACCTGTTACTTCCCAGGTGTTATCTCCACTTTTTCTCTTTTGTGCTTCTTGCTGAAACTCATGGCAATTTCATGTTTGTTTGTGTTCTTTGTTACATATATATAATTTTTACTGTGATGATTTTTTTCCTTTTAATAATTTAAAAACTTCTTTTTTTTAATAATTTAAAAACTTTTTTTTTTTAATGATATATTTAACTTTCTGGTTATGATCAAACACCCATGTACTACTTTTTTTTTGTAGTTGCATAAGTTAGCTGATGAGAAGAAATACAAGCAGAACTGCATTCATTTAAATAAAGCTAATAGTTTAGAATTTGATTGTACCCAGATGTGCATGTACACAAAGAAAGAAACACTTACTTGAGGACTTCTGTAACTACAGGAAACATGTGGCAGCTAGGATAGCTGATGCTGCTGGATTCAGTTGTTTTTTCCAATCCACATAATTCTCACAATAGCTGATAGTAGAATTCCATCATGATCAAGAGGAGTAACTGAAATTACAAAAATATACACACAGAAGGAAAGAAAAAGAATACTTACTCTATTTCTATGACAATGATTGCTGCCAACACTTTGAGATGCTAATGTTGGAAGAAACAGATAGACATACATCATACACAGTTTGATTGTACCCAGATGTGCTTGAACGCAAAGAAAAAATACTTGATTCAAAGTGCACAAGACATGTTGCAGACAGGAACGGTGATGCTGCTAGGTTTCATTGCTTGTTCCAATCTATAAAAAAGAGATGATATTTATAGTGTTGATAATCTACTGCTGTGTGAAAGCTGGAACAATGAAAACAGTTAAATTAAATTTTCAAATCACAAAGACTGAAATCGAAATAGAAAGAAGAAAGGGTGATACTATACTCATCTTCCTGTCGGTGCAGACCACTTGCTGGTGACTGTTCCTTCGCCATTAAACTGGAAAGTAAAACAAAAAGAAAAAGAAAAGAAACAGGTTCCGCCGGGGAAAGCTCTTGTCTGGGCAGCGAGGTGATGAACTCCTGAAAGGAGGGGCACTATATAAAAACAAGCTTTGCTGCGAACATCTCCTAAAAAGCGGTTTCTACTCAGAATAACAGGCGGAGCAGAAAACAGAGGTGATCTCTCTACCCAACAGGATTCGTAAAGATACCACTAGTTTGTGTTCATAGACGGCGATGATCGCTCACAAAACTGGCATTCCTACTATCATATCGGAGGACCGTCATATATAATTGCACTACCATTTCGTATTGGAGGACGGTCATATATAATTGCACTACCATACCGTTTCGGAGTTCGTAGACAGTAGGAATAATAAAAGCGGCCTTAAAGCGGCTTGTGAGCACACAATCTAGTCGAACTCTAGTCGTCCTTAGTCGAGTCGAGGCAAGCATGCATTACATAGTAACACGAGCATGTGTCGCCTGCTTAGAGGGTAGCCCCCTTCGGGAGATTCGAAAGCGCACCTCACAGCGGAAGAGCTTCGGAACCAATCGGACCGTACCCAGACTTGCAGCTATTTGTTAACTTGGAAGTGGAGTCAACACCCCGACACTGAGAAAAGAGCTTTCCAAAAGCTCAAAACCAGTTGCATGCAAAATCGGGGAAACTGGGAGCAGGCTGGGGAGAAAACAGGGCCTTGGAGGGAGGCCCATTTTTCTCTTTCGTTCGGTTTACATCTTTCGGGTATTGTTCTCCTTTCAGCCTGCCCCCTTCACGCCTTTTTGCTCGCCACATGCAAGCGTATAAAAAGACGACCAGATGACGGACGCAACAAACTAATGCCGACATTTTCTGGATTTTTTTTTTTTTTTTTTTTGCCAGAGCCCATTTAGCCGTGTAGCTGTTAAACTACAACGTTACACCCCCCTACCACGGTGAGGATAGGGTTGGACTTTAGGGAGGAAAAACACATCCAGAATTTTATACAAGGAAAGCAAAGCACGGTCTATAAACTGCACAATTGTCACGGCAATTCTACAGTTTATCGACCGCCCTTAAATAATATTATATATATACTTTCATCTAACAAATAAAATTAAAAGACGTTAACTTAGATTTAAATTAAAAATATTTTATCCCAGAACACCACGGTTTATAAACTGCACAATTCTCACGGTAATTCTAAAGTTTATCGACCGCCCTTATATATTATATTATATATATACTTTCATCTAACAAATTAAATTAAAAGACATTAATTTAGATTTAAATTAAAAATATTTTATCCAAGAACACCACGGTTTATAAACTGCACAATTGTCACGGTAATTATACAGTTTATCGACCGCCCTTAAATAATATTATATATATACTTTCATCTAACAAATTAAATTAAAACACGTTAATTTAGATTTAAATTAAAAATATTTTATCCAAGAACACCACGGTTTATAAACTGCACAATTGTCACGGCAATTCTACAGTTTATCGACCGCCCTTAAATAATATTATATATATACTTTCATCTAACAAATTAAATTAAAAGACGTTAACTTAGATTTAAATTAAAAATATTTTATCCAAGAACATCACGGTTTATAAACTGCACAATTGTCACGGCAATTCTAAAGTTTATCGACCGCCCTTAAATAATATTATATATATACTTTCATCTAACAAATTAAATTAAAAGACATTAATTTAGATTTAAATTAAAAATATTTTATCCAACAACACCACGGTTTATAAACTGCACAATTGTCACGGTAATTATACAGTTTATCGACCGCCCTTAAATAATATTATATATATACTTTCATCTAACAAATTAAATTAAAACACGTTAATTTAGATTTAAATTAAAAATATTTTATCCAAGAACAGCACGGTTTATAAACTGCACAATTCTCACGGTAATTCTAAAGTTTATCGACCGCCCTTAAATAATATTATATATATACTTTCATCTAACAAATTAAATTAAAAGATGTTAATTTAGATTTAAATAAAAAATATTTTATCCAACAACAGCACGGTTTATAAACTGCACAATTGTCACGGTAATTCTAAAGTTTATCGACAAAATTATGGTCTATAAACTGCCAAATTGTCACGGTAATATTTATTGGCTGGGTTTCTAACAGTATTTTGTATAATAAAATATAAAATTAAATATAAAAAGACGTTAAACGTGAAAATCGTGTAAACTACACAAGTGTCGAAATTTGAAAAGAAATTCGACTTGTTTATGAACTGTGCGCATAGTAACAACGTTCATTTGAACACTCGTGCAGTTTACACACCTTAAATAAATGCGTCGTCTACTTGTCTACTTTGAAATGAGGAAAATATAAATACCTTAAATTTGTTTGACATCAGAGAAATAGGCAAAAATAAAGCAGCGGCAGGGCGGCGGTTATCTTTTCAGACGACGGGGGTGGTAAGTGGCGGCCAGTCGTGCTACTTCGGTGATATGTATCAGGCTTTTAACTGGAGAGCGAGGTCGGGTGGAAGAATGTCCGTGCGTTCACTGACACAGCTGGGCGAATCTCTTTTCTTCTGTTCGTCTTCTTTCTGGTCCCCTCGTTTTATAGTCGTAAACCGGCTCCCAGGGGCTGTCATATTTCAGGCCTGTATTTTCGGCGGGGAGCTCTGCCATTGGTTCATAATTCTTTTTATGGTTTCTTATTTTTCTTTTTCCAAACGGAAGCGATGCGTGGAGCCATGTGCAAACGAAGATTTTTTTATTTTGTCTCTATGCTGGAGACGTTAGCATCCGGTTGGCATGTTCCCACAAGTTTGAAGAGTGAATGTAGACGTGTGTGCGTCTGTGTATGTGTGTGTTAATGCAAGTGTGTGTGTGTATGTGGGTGTGTGCGTCGTTGGTGGACGAGAGCGTAGACACATTCTCTGTCTCTTTCGGTCTCTCCCCCCTTTTCCCTCTCTGTCTGTCTATATATAAGGACACGGAGAAGCGCGCGCGCGCGAGAGAGAGAGAGAGAGAGAGAGAGAGAGAGAGAGAGAGGGGCAGGTGGGGGGGGAGTGGGCGAAGGGAAGGGGAATTGGCAAACGAAGTTGAAATTAAATCCATTTCGTTATCTTTCAAATTCGCTTGACACTTAGGCCACCCACCCCTCCCCAGATCATGACAGTTTTTAACGGAAAGTTGATTTGTGTTGGTGTGTATATGTGTGTACGTCTGTGTATGTGTATGTTTATGCGAGTGTGTGTGTTTATGAAAGTGTGTGTGTATGTGTGTGTTTATGCATTTATATTTAAAAATACAAACAATAATATCTCGAAAACTATGTCTTTCTCTGCTAATTTTCCTTGCGATATTCGTTTTCAGCATACCTAAACAAACAGGCTTGGCCCCTTTCATATGCCGCCTGTTCAAACATGGTCGCCAGTGATTTACATTTCACAATACACGCATTAATAAAACTAGCTCCAAAACTATTTTTCTCTGCTAATTTACCTTGCGATATTCGTTTTCAGCATACCTGAACAAACTGGACAGTACGAGTTTTCCGGGTACGGGTTTTCCGGAGACGAGTTTTCCCGAGACAAGTTTTCCGGGGACTGGTATAAGTGCTATGGATTCATCAGAGCACATCTCATTAAAGTACTTGTAAACAGGGATGCAACAGGCGATGGGACAGACTTTGGAGATTGGCCTATAGCACGAGGCCTATTAGATTAGATACTCTTTTTGTTTTTGTTTTTGTGCTCAACGATAAAAACCGACTTCTTCATTTGTGTTTGCTTCTCATTTTAACTTTTGCTCTAATAAGAGTTTCGCTAATGTGAAAAAGAAAACATGTTCGAACGTTTGCTGACGTTTATTGGATGTGTTGCTACCAGTATTTTGCTTAATTTTCGAGTTTGGAGCGATTGTTGAGTCTCACAAGATGACTGTAAAATATCAGACACTTCTTTATTGTTCTAACTTAAAACTGTGCGCTACTTTTGTTTGTGTTAAATAAACGTTTTAAAATAAGTTAAAACAACATTTTCTCATATATTTATTTGTTCACTACTTTTTCGTTTTGTTCTTATTGAATGCGAAATATTCGCCGTGGAATTTCCACGGGTCACGATTATTTCGTTTTATTAATCTTAAGTTTCATAGAATAAAAAGTTCAGACACAACTTTGTCGAGCCATTTTTTAAAACTTACGTTTGACTCCGGCACGTGCAGTGCAGAGAACACGACCCTTTCTCTCCTTCCCCCACTTTCTCTCTTCTTTAGCTTGATGACAAGCGAATGCTTATGTGTGCGTGCGTGCGTGTGTGTGTGTGTGTGTGTGTGTGTGTGTGTATGTGTATGTGCGTGCGTGCGTGCGACGTGCCAACGTCAAACGAAGTTTAAATTAAAATTCATTTCGTCGGTTTCAACAAAATTTAAAAAAATAAAAACTTTTTTCCCGACCGACCGGATTAGGGTTGTGAGTGGTGGTTAGAGTTTATGAAAATAAATGTTAGCAATAAAAACTTTTTAAAACCAAGTTAGAAAAAAGAAAACAATTTACTTCCTCACCAAATTATCGTATTATTGGGGGCCCCGATTCTTCTTGTTTTTAGGCGATGTAATAAACCATATTTTGGAGTAGGTTTCCTCCTCTCTTTATTTTGGTTTGTATATTTTTCATGTTGCAAAAATGCTTCCGGGAGATCTTTTTAGGATTCTAAACGTTTACTTTTTTTTACACTTTTTATTATCTTCGAAAAATGTACACAAATGTAACCAAGCAGTTTACGAGTTGAAAGGCATCGTTAAAATATTTTTAGCGAGTTCTTTAAATTTTATATTTTTATTTCGTCCTCTTCAAGTCCAATGTAAACAAGTTCTTGATAAGCAGTTCCTCTTAAGTAATCCAATTTACAAAATTTATACTTCTAACGATTACTATGATATTGTCCCATTGACTACTGCACACTCTTTAAACCCTCGAGTGGTCTCTGGGCCTTGATAAGTAGTGATTCCTTTGTAAAACAAAAAATATTTCAATACTTTGATGTGCTAGTTTTCCTTTTCATTTCAAAATGCACGCATTAATAAAACTGTCTTGAAAACTATTTGTCTGTGCTAATTTTCCTTGCTATATTCGTTTTCAGCATACCTGAACAAACTGAGGGTTGGCACCTTTCATATGCCGCCTGTTCAAACATGGACGCCAGTGATTTACATTTCAAAATACACGCATTAATAAAACTAGCTCCAAAACTATTTGTCTCTGCTAATTTTCCTTGCGATATTCGTTTTCAGCATACCTGAACAAACTGAACAGTACGAGTTTTCCGGGTACGGTTATTCCGGAGACGAGTTTTCCCGGGACAAGTTTTCCGGGCACTGGTATAAATGCTATAGGTTCATCAGAGCACATCCCATTAAAGTACTTGTAAACAGGGATACAACACTGAGGCGATGGGACAGACTTTGGAGATTGACCTATAGCACGGGGCCTATTAGATTAGATACTCTTTTTTTGTTGTTGTTTTTGTGCTCAACGATAAAAACCGACTTCTTCATTTGTGTTTGCTTCTCATTTTCGCTTTTTCTCTGATAAGAGTTTCGCTAATGTGAAAAAGAAAACATGTTCGAACGTTTGCTAACATTTATTGGATGTGTTCCTACCAGTATTTTGCTTAATTTTCGAGTTTGGAGCGATTATCGAGTCTCACAAGATGTCTATAAAATGTCAGACACTTCTTTATTGTTCTAACTTAAAACCGTGCGCTACTTTTGTTTGTGTTAAATAAACGTTTTAAAATAAGTTAAAACAACAAAAATGTGATCTAGGTAGGTAGAAGAGTAACTTATCTTGCCTTTGGTAACATTCATTTTCTTATATATTTATTTGTTCAGTACTTTTTCGTTTTGTTCTCTTGAATGCGAAATATTCGCCGTGGAATTTCCACGGGTCACGATTATTTCGTTTTATTAATCTTAAGTTTCATAGAATAAAAAGTTCAGACACAACTTTGTCGAGCGATTTATAATCGATTTCATTTAACTTCTGTTTGACCCCGGCACGTACGATCCTTTCTCTTCTTCCCCCACTCTCTCTCTCTTCTTTAGCTTGGTTACAAGTGATATGCTTATGTGTGCGTGCGTGTGTGTGTGTGTGTGTATGTGTGTACATGCGTGCGTATGTGTGTTGTCGTATTCACCAAATTTTAAAAAAATAAAAACTGTTTTCCCCGACCGGCCGGATTAGGGTTGTGAGGTGTTGTTAGAGTTCATGAAAATAAATGTTAGCAATAAAAACTTTTTAAAACCAAGTTAGAAAAAAGAAAACAATTTACTTCCCCACGGAGCCCCCGATTCTTCTTCTTTTTTTAGGCGATGTAATAAACCATATTTTTGAGCAGGGTTGCCTCCTCTCTTTATTTTGGTTTGTATATTTTTCATGTTGCAAAAATGCTCCCGGGAGATCTTTTTAGGATTCTAAAGGTTTGCTTTTTTTACACTTTTTATTATCTTCGAAAAATGTAAAAAAAAATGTAAACAGGCAGTTTACGATTTGAAATGCATCGTTAAAATGATACTTTTCGCTAGTTCTTTCAACTTTATATTTTTATTTCATCGTCTTCAAGTCCAATGTAAACAAGTTCTTTATGAGCCGTTCCTCTTAAATAATCCAATTTACCAAATTTACACTTCTAACGATTACTATGATATTGTCCATTGACTACTGTATGTACACACTTTAACCCTTATCCTCGAGTGGCCTCTGGGGCTTGATAAGTAGTGATTCCTTTATAAAATAAAAAATATTTCAATACTTTGATAGTGAGTCTATAGTCAGTCTGTGCTGATTTTCCTTGCGATATTCGTTTTCAGCATACCTGAACAAACTGAGGGTTGGCCCCTTTCATATGCCGCCTGTTAAAACTGTTCACACATGGTCGCCAGTGATTTACATTTCAAAATACACGCATTGATAAAACAAGCTCCAAAACTAGTAGTCGGTCATTCTCTGCTAATTTTCCTTGCGATATTCGTTTTCAGCATACCTGAACAACTTGATGGTTGGCCCCTTTCATATGCCGCCTGGTCAAACATGTTCGCCAGTGATTTACATTTTAAAATACACGCATTACTATCTCGAAAACTATTGGTCTGTCTGTGCTAATTTTCCTTGCGATATTCGTTTTCAGCATACCTGAACAAACTGAGAGTTGGCCCCTTTCATATGCTGCCTGTTCAAACATGGTCGCCGTGATTTACATTTCAAAATACACGCATTAATAAAACTAGCTCCCAAACTATTTGTCTCTGCTAATTTTCCTTGCGATATTCGTTTTCAGCATACCTAAACAAACTGATGGTTGCCCCCGTTCATATGTCGCCTGTTCAAACATGGTCGCCAGTGATTTACATTTCAAAATACACGCATTAATAAAACTAGCTCCAAAACTATTTGTCTCTGCTAATTTTCCTTGCGATATTCGTTTTCAGCATACCTGAACAAACTGAGGGTTTGCCCCTTTCATATGCCGCCTGTTCAAACATGGTCGCCAGTGATTTACATTTCAAAATACACGCATTAGTATCTGGAAAACTATTTGTCTGTGCTAATTTTCCTTGCGATATTCGTTTTCAGCATACCCGAACGATTTTAAAATGGACAGTCTGAATGTCAACGAAGCACACACACACACGCACACACACACACACACACACACAAAAAGACACACACACACACGTAAACTCAATGAAAGTGTCTACTGTCGATAAGCTAGTTGTAAATTAGATTACTGACTCTTATGAGTTTTAGTCTAACCACCCTTTACAACTGTGATACAGTAGAACAGTCCGTCTCTGGACAATTAGCAGTGTATCGCATAACTCAATGACAGTGTCGAATTTTGACTAGCTAGTTGTAAGTTAGGTTACTGGCTCTGATGAGTTACACTCTAACCACCCTTAATAACTGTGATACAGCGGAACAGTCAGTTTTTGGACAAGTGGCGGTGATCGCATAACTCATTTAAAGTGCCGAATGTCTATTAGCTAGTTGAAACTTAGATTACTGGCTTTGATGAGTTTAAGTCTAACCACACTTAATAACTTTGATACAGCGGAACAGTCCGTCTGTTTCGCATAACTCATTGACAGTGTGAGTGTCGATTAGCTAGTTGTAACTTCGTAGCCGAAAAGTCCCTTTAAGAAGAGACTTGAAGATAATAATTATTGTTGTTATTATTGTTATTTTTATCGTCCAGCCATGTACGTGCAGAAATCTATTTCCAACTCAACTGTTTTATAAAACTTACTTCTCCTTCAACGAGACAAGAACGCCGACACTCGACTTCGCACCGATACGCGAATGACGATTCATAGAAATTAAAGCTGTTGATTTTATTGAATGTTACAACTTTGCCCCCACTCCTACACACACAGACACAGCGACGAACGATCTTGGCGACGCTTTCGATTGTAAATATAAGAGCGTTGTCGGCGGCGACAACCGGAAATGGCAAACCCTGTGTCAGTCAGATTTGTTTATTTCACGCCAATTTGAACTGCGAAATAATTCGTTTTAACTAATGAGACCTGTGGAAATTCTAAGGTTAATCCTTCGGAGTTAAGACAGCAAAGCGTAAAAGTTGAAAAAAAATATACAAAACAAATATATAATATGTAAATGTTACCAAAGGCAAGATAAGTTACTCTTCTACCTACCTGAACAAGTGTTTTAAGTTCTGCTGCGATATTCGTTTTCAGCATACCTGAGCCAACTGAGGGTTGGCCCCTTTCATACGCCGCCTGTTCAAACTGTTCAAACATGGTCGCCAGTGATTTACATTTCAAAATACACGCATTAATAAAACTAGCTCCAAAACTAGTAGTCTGTCTGTCACTGCTATTTTTCCTTTCGATATTCGTTTTCAGCATACCTGATCAAATTGAGGGTAGGCCCTTTTCATATGCCGCCTGTTCAAACATGGTCGCCAGTGATTTACATTTCAAAATACACGCATTAATATCTCGAAAACTATTTGTCTGTCTGTCTGTGCTAATTTTCCTTGCGATATTCGTTTTCAGCATACCTGAACAAACTGATGGTTGGCCCCTTTCATATGTCGCCTACCGGGAAAAATCAAACAGTTCGCAGTCGACGTTACAACCTTTTTACCTTTTATGGAGTTTGTGTTACGTAGCTTCCTTTTCATTGGTTGATTTAAACTTGTTTAGTTTGAAGAGTGAATGTGGCGTGCTATGCGCGCACGCACGCACACACAGAGTAATACTTTGTGTTTGTGTGTGTTGGTGTGTTTATGCGAGTGTGTGTGTGTGTTTATGCGAGTGTGTGTGCTGAGTTAAACTTGTTTAGTTTGAAGAGTGAATGTGGACGTGTGTGTGTCTGTGTATGTGTGTATATGCAAGTGTGTGTATGTGGGTGTGTGCGTCGTTGACGTGAAAGCATGGTGGAGGAGGGCGTAGACACATTCTCTGTCTCTTTCGGTCTCTCCCCCTTTTTCCCTCTCTCTCTCCGCTATATATATATATATATATATATATATATATATATATATATATATATATGTATAAATATATATATATATATATATACTCGGGGTTTTTTAATCAAAAGTAATGGACTAATGAGTTCAACGAGGTTGTTAGATAGTGCTCAATAAAAAGAGCTGATAATACTTGTTTATTGTTATATAAACATGGTCACATCCTGCTGCTACACATAGCCACTTGTTTCAATCAAAATTCATTGAACTTTTGAATAGTCAAGTCGCTGCCTGATGATATCTGTTGTTTGAAAATAATTATATACATACACATAAACATATATATATATATATATATATATATATATATATATATATATATATATAGACATTAAGAGGAGATTATAGATAGATAGATATAAATACCAATTCACATACACTTTTTCATGATAAAACCCGAACCCAAAATTAGATGGAATCGGGCAATTGCATCGACAACGGATGCAGTACATTGAAACTCACTGTGGGCTGGTATTGTCTATTGTCAATGCAATTGCTCGACTCCATCTAATTCTGGGTTCTAACTTTATCATGAAAAAGTGTATGTGAACGGGTATTTATATATATATATATATATATATATATATGTCACTAATTCGAAATCAAGTAAATTTTCCTGTCAGATATTACATTGAGGTAATACTTTTAAGACAATCCTAGCCACAAAGGTAAAGCTCAATATTTAAAAATAGAGCAATATATAAATTTAATGATTAAAGTTAAATTTTGTAGCTTAAAATATACATAAAAATATATTCAGGTTAAGAATTTATTGTTTGAAACAAGGAATATATGGAGAAATATTATGTTTATTTCCTTAATCCATGGATTTTCAATAATAGCAAATATCATAACGTCGGGAATGCTTCCGAGTGCTTTTGGGCCATACTGCGTGAATCGAACATCAGTTTTTGAATGGCATAAGTGATTCAAGGAAGGCAGGGAGTCTGTGAGGGATGATGAAAAGTATGGGAGAAGTCAGTCAGAACACCGGAGTTGATTGGCCAAATAAAGAATTTCATGGATAAAGACCGTTGTGTGTATCTATAGAGACAATAAGTGCACAGTTTGATGTCAGTGTGGGAACTGTACACACAATTATTTGTGAGGAGTTGAAGATGTGGAAGATTTACGCAAAGTTTGTCGCAAGGGTACTCAGAGAAGATCAGAAAGAAACAGGTTGTCATGACAGAAGGGAGATGGTCGAGTTGATCAATTCAGATCCCACAATTTTTGATGCTCTGGTGACCTGGGATGAAAGCTGGATCTACTGCTATGAACCAAATACCAAGAAACAGAGTTACCATGGAAGCACGTTGGCTCTTCCAGACCCAAGAAGGCCCCTCGTTTGTTAGGTTTGCAGAACAGGCCATATATCTTGGGGAGGGGGGCAATATGCAATAGCGGAAAAATTGTACAATAAAAAAAAAAACAGAAAAGATTATGACATGCTGGACATATTGGTAATAAAATCAATTCAGTATTACATATTAATAGGAAAAACCCCAAACACTTTAAATTTGTACCATCAGCTTATTTCCAATATGGCAGCATCCTGAATAAAAAAGGGGAATGAAAACTAGATGTCATGAAAAGAATTCTGAAAAGAAATAGTTTTATAGTAACTTCCAAATTTTTTTTAAAATTAAAATATAAAAATATTGGTTTTACTATAAATTCTTACGTTTTCATAAAACTTCAACAGGTTGCCATCTTGGAAATAAGCCAATAATACTAGTGCATTTACTCATTTAAAGTGTTTTTTTCTCCTTATTTCATGCATAATATTAAATTGATTTTAACTACAATACCTTCAGCACGTCATAATCTTAAAAAGTAGACAATTTTTTGAGCTAACAAATTATCTCATCTGTAAATTTCACAATTGTTCCACAGCGTTTTTTGTTTTTTGTTTTATTAATTTCCTTGATCGAAAATTTGGTATAAATATTTTTTTTTCCCGCGGATGAATGTTTTTCTGTAATAATAAAAGAAAGCAAAAAAAAAAAAAATTCTTTTTTTTCTTTTTGTATTTTTATTGACTCAAAAAAAAAAGAAAAAAAAAGAAAAAAAGCTGATTGCACATTTGAAAGTTGCTTTTATAAATTTTTTATTTAATTCATGTTTCTTTTTTTAATATTTCTCAAAATTATCACATGCTCAGGTTTTTAGAGTTAAAATAATGGCAGGGGAGGGAGGTAAAGGCTGTATGACAGAGTTGCGAGGGGGTGGGGGAGAAGGAGATAAGGACAGTAGTCGTAGGAATTGAATGGACGAAGAAGCAGGGATGGAGAGATCGGACATGAAGATGTTTACACATATATCTAGACATGTGTTTCGCCATTATACAGCTCATCAGCATGGCTGAATTCAGCGAGATTTGCAACCAGGACCACAGTGAGTGTAGTTCGGCACCTTTAGTGTCGGGCCACGAGACTTCACTAACAGTAGACGAGGACATCATCGCACAAAAATGGATTGTTATATTTGCAATAATGACAAATAAACGTGTTCAGGTGAATTCTATGGTAAAGCATTTCCTAAATGCTACGAGGGAAACGCTCCTTTTCATCCATAGGGAGACTGTCCAGCAAGAGCTGGTCACGCTCTCCACTGCCAATTTTTTTTTGTTTACACAGTGATCACCACTTATCAAGGCCCGGAAGCCACTCAGGGATAAGGGTTAATGAGGCAATCTGATCAGAGAAACCATCGATCCGGTTCCTCCTCGGAATTCGAAGAAGCAGTCCGTCGGCCAGCTTAAAACATGGCTCAGAATGGTTAAGCAGGATACCAGACTGATTCTGGGTCCGGCAATCTCCGCTGTTCGAAGCATGACTGCATTGATGATGGGCTTGGTGAGCTTTCGTATGAGATGCGGTGAATTCATTGGAAAGAGCCGGCAACATCATATCTGTTAAGTAATATGGAGTAATAAAAGAGTGCTCAATATCAATGTAATATTCCCCTTAAAGCATTTCGGAAATGCTTTAACGTAGATACCTGAACACGTCTATTTATCACTATCGACAACAACAATAAAATGATTTATATATAAACATAAAAACAATCAACTCGTTAAAAACACTTGTTAAAACAATTCTGATACGGAACCGAATCAAGACAGCAAATCTTTGTACATATAAGGTGCTCAATAGCTTTTCAGGTAGAGCTTAATAACAATAAATAACAAATTTAACTTATCTCAACACTTTATGCCACTTTCGTGCTTTCGCCTCGCACTAAAGTCTTCAGCTAAGTCGACTTTATTACTATTATACGGCTATATATTTAAATATTTGGGGAGAGGGGACAAATTTTTCAGTATTTATTTCAGTAGTGCTCAATATTTTAGTAGAGCTTGTTCATAATAATAATCATAATAATATGGTCACAGTCTACGCAAATGCAATCTTTGATCTCATCAGGCCATTTTGCTTTGACACGCCTGGAAATCGAAACTGCCATATTTCATTAACATATATTAAAAATAATCATTAAACGAGACATTTCAGAAAAATGATTCAAGAGAAAAAAGTGGGGAGTTTAAAAAGAGGGTGGGAGAGGGGGAAATGAACAAGGGGGGAGAAGAATATAGCAGAAAAAAAAATAGAAGGCTGAGGGAGGTATTCACGTTCATTAGATGGGAGACAAAAAAAAATAAAATAAAATGGATGAAAACAAATATGAAAAAAAATAAAGCTTTTAAAAAATATAATAGAGTCAAAAGGAGTCCAATATGATTTGTACTTTTTAAATGTTTGGAAAACTTTACAATTATCCCGGGCTATTCCTGGTAACCATGCTGCTGCAATAGAAGTGGGTGTAATAATAATAGATTTACTTTTACCAAATTCAATGCTTTTATGAAAATAGAAAAAAAAAATAAAACTAATTCTTAAAGATACAAGAATACATGACTTTTTAACATATTTTTTAAATTCTGAATAACCCTTGACCTTTTTTGCTAGGCCTACTCTTTTCTTTATATATGTTCTGGAAATACATTCGTTGGCTAATGAAATGGCCAGCAATACATTAGCCTCACCAACCCACCAACTGACTGCTCCCTGTCGCTTCTCATTTTTTCTTTTTTCTTTTGTGAAAAATATCTTCTTTTTTTTTAACAATATTATCAACCGGGTACTATTTTAACATTGGGGCAACTATGATAATCCTATACCAACCTGAATTTTTCACTTTAAACTAATCGACCTTGGTCTGTTTGCTCTTTAAAAATGGGCTGTCAGATAGGCATGCTTACAACTGTAACATATTTCATCTTTCTAGTCAATGCTAAGCCAGTGCAAAAACTAATTGACATTAGGTTTGAGGAGTATATTTTGCCAACTAATGTGATTGACAGCATGTTTGAGGAGTATATTTCGCCGAAGAAAACATCAAAAAAACTTTTAAATTTAGAAACAAAATTAGTCATTCTTTGACTCTAAACTGGAAAAGATTTGATTGGGAAAAGAGTCGTTTTCTTTTTCAGCCATTTATATACCAATTTTTATATGCCAAAGGGAAGTCAATTATTTTTTTATCGAGGAGTTACTTCCCGTATGCCAACTGGCATAGTTGTTGAGGGAAGCAGTGAATAAAAAAATATCCATACATGATTTGCAAAATAAGAATTCCATCATTTTGCCTCTTGGATAGTTCTGTTTTTTTTTTGGGGGGGAGGGGGGGAAAGGTTTCATGTTCCTGAAGTATGTTCCCGTGTATTCAATTGAAAATTTCTAAGTCCAAACAAGAGGGGATGTGGATATAGGTAGATGAGAATCCTATAGACCAATGCAAGTCAACGTGTATTCAATTGAAAATTTCTAAGTCCAAACAAGAGGGGATGTGGATATAGGTAGATGAGAATCCTATAGACCAATGCAAGTCAACGTGTATTCAATTGAAAATTTCTAAGTCCAAACAAGAAGGGATGTGGATATAGGTAGATGAGAATCCTATAGACCAATGCAAGTCAACCTGTATTCAATTGAAAATTTCTAAGTCCAAACAAGAGGGGATGTGGATATAGGTAGATGAGAATCCTATAGACCAATGCAAGTCAACGTGTATTCAATTGAAAATTTCTAAGTCCAAACAAGAAGGGATGTGGATATAGGTAGATGAGAATCCTATAGACCAATGCAAGTCAACGTGTATTCAATTGAAAATTTCTAAGTCCAAACAAGAGGGGATGTGGATATAGGTATACGAGAATCCTATAGACCAATGCAAGTCAACGTGTATTCAATTGAAAATTTCTAAGTCCAAACAAGAGGGGATGTGGATATAGGTAGATGATAATCCTATAGACCAATGCAAGTCAACGTGTATTCAATTGAAAATTTCTAAGTCCAAACAAGAGGGGATGTGGATATAGGTATATGAGAATCCTATAGACCAATGCAAGTCAACGTGTATTCAATTGAAAATTTCTAAGTCCAAAAAAGAGGGGATGTGGATATAGGTAGATGAGAATCCTATAGACCAATGCAAGTCAACCTGTATTCAATTGAAAATTTCTAAGTCCAAAAAAGAGGGGATGTGGATATAGGTAGATGAGAATCTTATAGACCAATGCAAGTCAACCTGTATTCAATTGAAAATTTCTAAGTCCAAACAAGAGGGGATGTGGATATAGGTATATGAGAATCCTATAGACCAATGCAAGTCAACGTGTATTCAATTGAAAATTTCTAAGTCCAAAAAAGAGGGGATGTGGATATAGGTATATGAGAATCCTATAGACCAATGCAAGTCAACGTGTATTCAATTGAAAATTTCTAAGTCCAAACAAGAGGGGATGTGGATATAGGTAGATGAGAATCCTATAGACCAATGCAAGTCAACGTGTATTCAATTGAAAATTTCTAAGTCCAAACAAGAGGGGATGATGATATAGGTAGATGAGAATCTTATAGACCAATGCAAGTCAACCTGTATTCAATTGAAAATTTCTAAGTCCAAACAAGAGGGGATGTGGATATAGGTAGATGAGAATCCTATAGACCAATGCAAGTCAACCTGTATTCAATTGAAAATTTCTAAGTCCAAACAAGAAGGGATGTGGGTATAGGTAGATGAGAATCCTATAGACCAATGCAAGTCAACGTGTATTCAATTGAAAATTTCTAAGTCCAAACAAGAGGGGATGTGGATATGGGTATATGAGAATCCTATAGACCAATGCAAGTCAACGTGTATTCAATTGAAAATTTCTAAGTCCAAACAAGAGGGGATGTGGATATAGGTAGATGAGAATCCTATAGACCAATGCAAGTCAACGTGTATTCAATTGAAAATTTCTAAGTCCAAACAAGAGGGGATGTGGATATAGGTAGATGAGAATCCTATAGACCAATGCAAGTCAACGTGTATTCAATGTAAAATTTCTAAGTCCAAACAAGAGGGGATGTGGATATAGGTAGATGAGAATCTTATAGACCAATGCAAGTCAACGTGTATTCAATTGAAAATTTCTAAGTCCAAACAACAGGGGATGTGGATATAGGTAGATGAGAATCCTATAGACCAATGCAAGTCAACGTGTATTCAATTGAAAATTTCTAAGTCCAAACAACAGGAGATGTGGATATAGGTAGATGAGAATCCTATAGACCAATGCAAGTCAACGTGTATTCAATTGAAAATTTCTAAGTCCAAACAAGAGGGGATGTGGATATAGGTAGATGAGAATCCTATAGACCAAGTCATCTCAACGTGTATTCAATTGAAAATTTCTAAGTCCAAACAAGAGGGGATGTGGATATAGGTAGATGAGAATCCTATAGACCAATGCAAGTCAACGTGTATTCAATTGAAAATTTCTAAGTCCAAAAAAGAGGGGATGTGGATATAGGTATATGAGAATCCTATAGACCAAGTCATCTCAACGTGTATTCAATTGAAAATTTCTAAGTCCAAACAAGAGGGGATGTGGATATAGGTAGATGAGAATCCTATAGACCAATGCAAGTCAACGTGTATTCAATTGAAAATTTCTAAGTCCAAACAAGAGGGGATGTGGATATAGGTAGATGAGAATCCTATAGACCAATGCAAGTCAACGTGTATTCAATTGAAAATTTCTAAGTCCAAACAAGAGGGGATGTGGATATGGGTAGATGAGAATCCTATAGACCAATGCAAATCAACGTGTATTCAATTGAAAATTTCTAAGTCCAAAAAAGAGGGGATGTGGATATAGGTAGATGAGAATCCTATAGACCAAGGCAAGTCAACGTGTATTCAATTGAAAATTTCTAAGTCCAAACAACAGGGGATGTGGATATAGGTAGATGAGAATCCTATAAACCAATGCAAGTCAACGTGTATTCAATTGAAAATTTCTAAGTCCAAACAAGAGGGGATGTGGATATAGGTAGATGAGAATCCTATAGACCAATGCAAGTCAACGTGTATTCAATTGAAAATTTCTAAGTCCAAACAAGAGGGGATGTGGATATAGGTAGATGAGAATCCTATAGACCAATGCAAGTCAACGTGTATTCAATTGAAAATTTCTAAGTCCAAACAAGAGGGGATGTGGATATAGGTAGATGAGAATCCTATAGACCAATGCAAGTCAACGTGTATTCAATTGAAAATTTCTAAGTCCAAACAAGAGGGGATGTGGATATAGGTAGATGAGAATCCTATAGACCAATGCAAGTCAACGTGTATTCAATTGAAAATTTCTAAGTCCAAACAAGAGGGGATGTGGATATAGGTAGATGAGAATCCTATAGACCAATGCAAGTCAACGTGTATTCAATTGAAAATTTCTAAGTCCAAAAAAGAGGGGATGTGGATATAGGTAGATGAGAATCCTATAGACCAATGCAAGTCAACGTGTATTCAATTGAAAATTTCTAAGTCCAAACAAGAGGGGATGTGGATATAGGTAGATGAGAATCCTATAGACCAATGCAAGTCAACGTGTATTCAATTGAAAATTTCTAAGTCCAAACAACAGGGGATGTGGATATAGGTAGATGAGAATCCTATAGACCAATGCAAGTCAACGTGTATTCAATTGAAAATTTCTAAGTCCAAACAAGAAGGGACGTAGGTATAGGTAAATGAGAATCCTATAGACCAATGCAAGTCAACGTGTATTCAATTGAAAATTTCTAAGTCCAAACAAGAGGGGATGTGGATATAGGTAGATGAGAATCCTATAGACCAATGCAAGTCAACGTGTATTCAATTGAAAATTTCTAAGTCCAAACAAGAAGGGACGTAGGTATAGGTAAATGAGAATCCTATAGACCAATGCAAGTCAACGTGTATTCAATTGAAAATTTCTAAGTCCAAACAAGAGGGGATGTGGATATAGGTAGATGAGAATCCTATAGACCAATGCAAGTCAACGTGTATTCAATTGAAAATTTCTAAGTCAAAACAAGAAGGGATGTGGATATAGGTAGATGAGAATCCTATAGACCAATGCAAGTCAACGTGTATTCAATTGAAAATTTCTAAGTCCAAACAAGAGGGGATGTGGATATAGGTAGATGAGAATCCTATAGACCAATGCAAGTCAACGTGTATTCAATTGAAAATTTCTAAGTCCAAAAAAGAGGGGATGTGGATATAGGTAGATGAGAATCCTATAGACCAATGCAAGTCAACGTGTATTCAATTGAAAATTTCTAAGTCCAAACAAGAGGGGATGTGGATATAGGTAGATGAGAATCCTATAGACCAATGCAAATCAACGTGTATTCAATTGAAAATTTCTAAGTCCAAACAAGAGGGGATGTGGATATAGGTAGATCAGAATCCTATAGACCAATGCAAGTCAACGTGTATTCAATTGAAAATTTCTAAGTCCAAACAAGAGGGGATGTGGATATAGGTAGATGAGAATCCTATAGACCAATGCAAGTCAACGTGTATCTAATTGAAAATTTCTAAGTCCAAACAAGAGGGGATGTGGATATAGGTAGATGAGAATCCTATAGACCAATGCAAGTCAACGTGTATTCAAATGAAAATTTCTATGTCAAAACAAGAGGGGATGTAGATATAGGTATATGAGAATCTTATAGACCAATGCAAGTCAACGTGTATTCAATGTAAAATTTCTAAGTCCAAACAATAGGGGATGTGGATATAGGTATATGAGAATCCTATAGACCAATGCAAGTCAACGTGTATTCAATTGAAAATTTCTAAGTCCAAACAAGAGGGGATGTGGATATAGGTAGATGAGAATCCTATAGACCAAGTCATCTCAACGTGTATTCAATTGAAAATTTCTAAGTCCAAACAAGAGGGGATGTGGATATAGGTAGATGAGAATCCTATAGACCAATGCAAGTCAACGTGTATTCAATTGAAAATTTCTAAGTCCAAACAATAGGGGATGTGGATATGGGTATATGAGAATCCTATAGACCAATGCAAGTCAACGTGTATTCAATTGAAAATTTCTAAGTCCAAACAAGAGGGGATGTGGATATGGGTATATGAGAATCCTATAGACCAATGCAAGTCAACGTGTATTCAATTGAAAATTTCTAAGTCCAAACAAGAGGGGATGTGGATATAGGTAGATGAGAATCCTATAGACCAATGCAAGTCAACGTGTATTCAATTGAAAATTTCTAAGTCCAAACAATAGGGGATGTGGATATAGGTATATGAGAATCCTATAGACCAATGCAAGTCAACGTGTATTCAATTGAAAATTTCTAAGTCCAAACAAGAGGGGATGTGGATATAGGTAGATGAGAATCCTATAGACCAATGCAAGTCAACGTGTATTCAATTGAAAATTTCTAAGTCCAAACAAGAGGGGATGTGGATATGGGTATATGAGAATCCTATAGACCAATGCAAGTCAACGTGTATTCAATTGAAAATTTCTAAGTCCAAACAACAGGGGATGTGGATATAGGTAGATGAGAATCCTATAGACCAATGCAAGTCAACGTGTATTCAATTGAAAATTTCTAAGTCCAAACAACAGGGGATGTGGATATAGGTAGATGAGAATCCTATAGACCAATGCAAGTCAACGTGTATTCAATTGAAAATTTCTAAGTCCAAACAAGAGGGGATGTGGATATAGGTAGATGAGAATCCTATAGACCAATGCAAATCAACGTGTATTCAATTGAAAATTTCTAAGTCCAAAAAAGAGGGGATGTGGATATAGGTAGATGAGAATCCTATAGACCAATGCAAGTCAACGTGTATTCAATTGAAAATATCTAAGTCCAAACAAGAGGGGATGGTGATATAGGTAGATGAGAATCCTATAGACCAATGCAAGTAAACGTGTATTCAATTGAAAATTTCTAAGTCCAAACAAGAGGGGATGGTGATATAGGTAGATGAGAATCCTATAGACCAATGCAAGTCAACGTGTATTCAATTGAAAATTTCTAAGTCCAAACAAGAGGGGATGTGGATATAGGTAGATGAGAATCTTATAGACCAATGCAAGTCAACGTGTATTCAAATGAAAATTTCTAAGTCCAAACAAGAGGGGATGTGGATATAGGTAGATGAGAATCCTATAGACCAATGCAAGTCAACGTGTATTCAATTGAAAATTTCTAAGTCCAAACAAGAGGGGATGTAGGTATAGATAGGTGAGAATCCTATAGACCAAGCCTTCTCAACATGTATTCAAATGAAAATTTCTAAGTCCTTACAGGGGTGGACGTAGGTATAGGTAGATGAGGAGCTACTAGACCAACACATGTCAAGTAGTATTCAATTGAAATCTCTAAGTTCAAAACAGTGTAAGTAAGTGTCTTGAAGTGCCCGATCGACGCCTACTGCCATGTTGGGTGCATGTAGGCGTAGCAAAATGCCTTCTAATCTGCTAGGCACATCGGGACTTAGTTTTTTTTCTGTCCTTTCTCTGCACCGTGTAGGTTGGCGTCTGGATGTGCCTCATCGACGCCTACTGTTACCTGGGATAGCAAGACGGGGAATAGGGATAAAGAATAAGAAAAGGGAGATAGACAGATCTAGATAAATACAGAGGTATAAAGAGAGACAGGCAAGGGAGATACATTTCATGATTCAACTTATATGCTAATAGGAAATAGTTTGTATATCAGGAACACAAGCATTGTTTTTACTGGTTAATTCTACATCAGAATACACTTGTAGATTTTATGTAGCTTTTTTTCTATAGGGAACATGCAAATAGCACACATAACATCTAGACATATAAATATATACATAAAACAATTATAGTTATGAGATATATCTGAACTAATCCAAAAAGACAATAATGATGAATATCATCACTTACCTTGGAAAATTATCCAGGCTGTATGCCTACTCACATTCCATCAAACACCAGGAAATCATGAGCCATTGCTTGGTTGATTTTTTTTATTTTAATTTTTTTCATACACATTTGTAATTGTGTTTTGCTTTATCAAGTATTTTTGTAGTTAATCTATGGTGTTGGGAGAGGTGTTAACATGAATCAATTTTGCTTAACATTTTTTATTATGTATATTTTTTTCAGTTTACAGAGTCATTGCAGTACCAAGTCTGACACTGTAATTGCTTGAAAAGTATTGCATTGGGAAGGATTCTTTTTTCTTTCTTTTTGTTTTTTTTTGTTTTTTTTTTCGGTGTGCAGGAATTTCAGTAGGGGAAGTTTCTACTGATTTCAGATTCCAAGACAGCAAACTTGTATTTTATTGTTTGTGCATTCTTTTATCAAGTTTTTACAGATGTTTTTGTGTTATGAAAGTGAAAATGAATGAGTTGCAAAGACATTTACATTTTTGCATTCTTTTTTTAATTCTTCACCTTGTGTGTTTTAATGTCCCAAGAGTGAACCAAGACGGATGAGTCTTATTCAGCAGAGTGGAAAAAAACAGGTTACCTTTGGTTGTCCTTAATGGATTTGTCCATAGTATAATGTGTCCAAGTTATTGCCCTAATAAAGTGAGAACCATACCCCAAAACTAATGCAGAACTCTACTTACGTATTGCACAGCTACAAGAGTTAACTTGTCTAGGATAAGTGCCATATAAGTTTGCACAAGTCACTATATTGCTCTATTTATTAACTCATATGAACTTAAATTGCTGAACATGTCTCAAAAATTTTCTACAGAGCTCTACTTAGAAATGAGCACTCTCAAAGACAATTTATCTAACATAATTTTGAAATATGTTTTATAAAGTTACCATAGAGCTCCCAAATATATTAGGCACTCAAATAAGAAACTTGTTTTAAATACTTGTCATATATATATATATATATATATATATTAAACACTTACAGTATATCTATACTTACATATTGACATTTAGGTTTTCAAAACATACTGCAGAGCTCTTCATGTTTTCTGAATTTTATTCTTTCGTCTACTAATGTATTGAGCATTCTTAAGTATATTCGTGTAGCTGAATTGCCATACGTGTTTTGAAAGTCTATATTTAGCTCTACTAATGCATTGAACTCTGTCAAAATAAATTTATGCAGTTGAAATGCCATATCTGTTTCTCAAATGTTTTATTTAGCTCTACTAATATATTGAGCACTCTGGAAGTAGATTTGTCTAAAATAATTGCCAAAATGTTTCCAACTCTTACTACAAAGCTCTATAAATGCATTGAGCACTCTTAAAGTAAAATCGTCTTGCATAATTAAACAAAGCAATTTTTAAATTTACTACACAGCTATATAAAACTATGGAGCACATGCAAGAATCATTGGTAAATATATAAATCACATAATTATTAGAAGTTATTTTTTTAATTGAAATACATATATATATATATATAATCTATATATATATATATTCAAGGGAGACAATTTGTATATAGATCACATAATTATTAGAAGTTTTTTTTTATTGAAATAAATAAATATATATATATATATATATATGTATATACATATATATATATATATTCAAGGGAGACAATTTGATATAGATCATATAATAATTAGAAGTTATTTTTATTAATTGAAGTAAATATATATATATATTTATTTATTTCAATTCAATCAATGAGACATAGAACAATAAAGTCATGTTATTTAGATTTTTACTTAATAATAACACTTTAAAATAGTGCTCAAAACTAGACAGAGCTGATATTATAAAACATTTTATTACAGGATAAGTAAACATAAAGATTTAACCAGAGTTATATAAGAGTGCTCAATAAGACAGAGCAATAAAGACATTTTATTTAGATTTTTATTTAATAATTACACTTTAAATAGTGCTAAAAAAAGGGAGACAATTTGTATATAGATCATATAATTATCAGAAGTTATTTTTTTATTGAAATAAGTAAATATATGTGTATATATATATATATATATATATATATATATATATATATATATATTACAGGGGGACAATTTGTAATTTTTATTAGACCTTATTTTTTTTATTGAAATAAGGGAGACAATTTTAATATAGATCACATAATTATTAGAAGTTATTTTTTTTAATAAATATATATATATATATATATATATATATATATAAATATATATATTTAATATATATATATAATCTATATATGTTCAAGGGAGACAATTGTTATATAGATGACATAATTATTAGAAGTTATTCTCTTTATTGAAATATATATATATATATGTGTGTATATATATATATATATATATATATATATATATATATATATATATTGACATTTTAGATTTTTCATTGAGAATCATAACATTTAGAATAAAATTATTAAAATTTATATTACATTATGTCATATTCACACAAGAATACCAAAAAAATTGTGGTTATCTAAATTGACGTATACATTTTTTTTAATTTATTACCTTGCTCTACTGATGTATTGAGCACTCTACATATAAGTCCTGTCATTTGAATTTCTGTGTATATATTTTAAATATTTACAGTTAGCTCTAAGTCTTACCATCAAATTGCCATACATATTTCCAAAAATTTAACAACTATCTCTACTAATTCATTAATCATTGTATATATTTATCTTTCTGTCTCTCATTATTTATCTATCTATCTATCTATAGAATTGAATATGTCTGTCTGTGTGTACATTTCTGTCAATTTTAGTCTACATATTCCAAATTTTGATAAAAAGGGTACTGAGATTTTGGAAAATCTATGTGATTGGTACTTGGACAGAAATTTGGCGATTGAGGGGTCAAACTTCAATGATTTGGCCTTTGAGAACCCTACAAATCTCCGACAATTATGGGTCTAAACACTTGAAATTTTACATATAGTTTCCTTGGACATGGATCTAACTTAATATCTCATTTGGAGCCCAAAACAATAAATTTTAAGGGTTCATAATAGGGGTCAAGTTTTAAAAAATTAACCGTTTCTCTGTTTTCTTTTTTGTTTGGGAGGGGGGCAGCATACACCGCTAAACACCGGGGCTACGCCAGTAACCTATGCTAGTATAATATATATATATATATATATATATATATATATATATATATATATATAAATGTATTTATTTCAATTTAAAAAATAATTCTAATAATTATCTGATCTATATACAAATTGTCTCCCTTGAATATATATATTTATTTCAATTAAAAAAAATAACTTCTAATAATTATGTGATCTTTATACAAATTGTCTCCCTTGAATATATATATATATATATTCAAGGAAGACTATGTGAATATAGATAACAATTATTAGAAGTTATTTTTTTAATTGAAATAAATAAATAAATATATATATATATATATATATATTTGAATTAAAAAATAACTTCAAATAATTATATGATATATATACAAATTGTCTCCCTTGAATATATATATATATATATTTCAATTAAAAAAATAACTTCTAATTATTATGTAATCTATATACCAATGGTCTCCCTTGAATATGTATATATATATATATATTCAAGGGAGACAATTTGTATATAGATTACATAATTATTAGAATTTATTTATTTTATGCTTAATTGAACTTTAATGCTTAGTTTTTCCATCAATTATTTGACTTGGGTAATTTTTTTTAATGTATATTTGAAAAAAATCTATGCGCTAGTTGAGATAAGAAATAAAGAAAATTCTTACCTGTTACTTCCCAGGTGTTATCTCCACTTTTTCTCTTTTGTGCTTCTTGCTGAAACTCATGGCAATTTCATGTTTGTTTGTGTTCTTTGTTACATATATATAATTTTTACTGTGATGATTTTTTTCCTTTTAATAATTTAAAAACTTCTTTTTTTTAATAATTTAAAAACTTTTTTTTTTTAATGATATATTTAACTTTCTGGTTATGATCAAACACCCATGTACTACTTTTTTTTTGTAGTTGCATAAGTTAGCTGATGAGAAGAAATACAAGCAGAACTGCATTCATTTAAATAAAGCTAATAGTTTAGAATTTGATTGTACCCAGATGTGCATGTACACAAAGAAAGAAACACTTACTTGAGGACTTCTGTAACTACAGGAAACATGTGGCAGCTAGGATAGCTGATGCTGCTGGATTCAGTTGTTTTTTCCAATCCACATAATTCTCACAATAGCTGATAGTAGAATTCCATCATGATCAAGAGGAGTAACTGAAATTACAAAAATATACACACAGAAGGAAAGAAAAAGAATACTTACTCTATTTCTATGACAATGATTGCTGCCAACACTTTGAGATGCTAATGTTGGAAGAAACAGATAGACATACATCATACACAGTTTGATTGTACCCAGATGTGCTTGAACGCAAAGAAAAAATACTTGATTCAAAGTGCACAAGACATGTTGCAGACAGGAACGGTGATGCTGCTAGGTTTCATTGCTTGTTCCAATCTATAAAAAAGAGATGATATTTATAGTGTTGATAATCTACTGCTGTGTGAAAGCTGGAACAATGAAAACAGTTAAATTAAATTTTCAAATCACAAAGACTGAAATCGAAATAGAAAGAAGAAAGGGTGATACTATACTCATCTTCCTGTCGGTGCAGACCACTTGCTGGTGACTGTTCCTTCGCCATTAAACTGGAAAGTAAAACAAAAAGAAAAAGAAAAGAAACAGGTTCCGCCGGGGAAAGCTCTTGTCTGGGCAGCGAGGTGATGAACTCCTGAAAGGAGGGGCACTATATAAAAACAAGCTTTGCTGCGAACATCTCCTAAAAAGCGGTTTCTACTCAGAATAACAGGCGGAGCAGAAAACAGAGGTGATCTCTCTACCCAACAGGATTCGTAAAGATACCACTAGTTTGTGTTCATAGACGGCGATGATCGCTCACAAAACTGGCATTCCTACTATCATATCGGAGGACCGTCATATATAATTGCACTACCATTTCGTATTGGAGGACGGTCATATATAATTGCACTACCATACCGTTTCGGAGTTCGTAGACAGTAGGAATAATAAAAGCGGCCTTAAAGCGGCTTGTGAGCACACAATCTAGTCGAACTCTAGTCGTCCTTAGTCGAGTCGAGGCAAGCATGCATTACATAGTAACACGAGCATGTGTCGCCTGCTTAGAGGGTAGCCCCCTTCGGGAGATTCGAAAGCGCACCTCACAGCGGAAGAGCTTCGGAACCAATCGGACCGTACCCAGACTTGCAGCTATTTGTTAACTTGGAAGTGGAGTCAACACCCCGACACTGAGAAAAGAGCTTTCCAAAAGCTCAAAACCAGTTGCATGCAAAATCGGGGAAACTGGGAGCAGGCTGGGGAGAAAACAGGGCCTTGGAGGGAGGCCCATTTTTCTCTTTCGTTCGGTTTACATCTTTCGGGTATTGTTCTCCTTTCAGCCTGCCCCCTTCACGCCTTTTTGCTCGCCACATGCAAGCGTATAAAAAGACGACCAGATGACGGACGCAACAAACTAATGCCGACATTTTCTGGATTTTTTTTTTTTTTTTTTTTGCCAGAGCCCATTTAGCCGTGTAGCTGTTAAACTACAACGTTACACCCCCCTACCACGGTGAGGATAGGGTTGGACTTTAGGGAGGAAAAACACATCCAGAATTTTATACAAGGAAAGCAAAGCACGGTCTATAAACTGCACAATTGTCACGGCAATTCTACAGTTTATCGACCGCCCTTAAATAATATTATATATATACTTTCATCTAACAAATAAAATTAAAAGACGTTAACTTAGATTTAAATTAAAAATATTTTATCCCAGAACACCACGGTTTATAAACTGCACAATTCTCACGGTAATTCTAAAGTTTATCGACCGCCCTTATATATTATATTATATATATACTTTCATCTAACAAATTAAATTAAAAGACATTAATTTAGATTTAAATTAAAAATATTTTATCCAAGAACACCACGGTTTATAAACTGCACAATTGTCACGGTAATTATACAGTTTATCGACCGCCCTTAAATAATATTATATATATACTTTCATCTAACAAATTAAATTAAAACACGTTAATTTAGATTTAAATTAAAAATATTTTATCCAAGAACACCACGGTTTATAAACTGCACAATTGTCACGGCAATTCTACAGTTTATCGACCGCCCTTAAATAATATTATATATATACTTTCATCTAACAAATTAAATTAAAAGACGTTAACTTAGATTTAAATTAAAAATATTTTATCCAAGAACATCACGGTTTATAAACTGCACAATTGTCACGGCAATTCTAAAGTTTATCGACCGCCCTTAAATAATATTATATATATACTTTCATCTAACAAATTAAATTAAAAGACATTAATTTAGATTTAAATTAAAAATATTTTATCCAACAACACCACGGTTTATAAACTGCACAATTGTCACGGTAATTATACAGTTTATCGACCGCCCTTAAATAATATTATATATATACTTTCATCTAACAAATTAAATTAAAACACGTTAATTTAGATTTAAATTAAAAATATTTTATCCAAGAACAGCACGGTTTATAAACTGCACAATTCTCACGGTAATTCTAAAGTTTATCGACCGCCCTTAAATAATATTATATATATACTTTCATCTAACAAATTAAATTAAAAGATGTTAATTTAGATTTAAATAAAAAATATTTTATCCAACAACAGCACGGTTTATAAACTGCACAATTGTCACGGTAATTCTAAAGTTTATCGACAAAATTATGGTCTATAAACTGCCAAATTGTCACGGTAATATTTATTGGCTGGGTTTCTAACAGTATTTTGTATAATAAAATATAAAATTAAATATAAAAAGACGTTAAACGTGAAAATCGTGTAAACTACACAAGTGTCGAAATTTGAAAAGAAATTCGACTTGTTTATGAACTGTGCGCATAGTAACAACGTTCATTTGAACACTCGTGCAGTTTACACACCTTAAATAAATGCGTCGTCTACTTGTCTACTTTGAAATGAGGAAAATATAAATACCTTAAATTTGTTTGACATCAGAGAAATAGGCAAAAATAAAGCAGCGGCAGGGCGGCGGTTATCTTTTCAGACGACGGGGGTGGTAAGTGGCGGCCAGTCGTGCTACTTCGGTGATATGTATCAGGCTTTTAACTGGAGAGCGAGGTCGGGTGGAAGAATGTCCGTGCGTTCACTGACACAGCTGGGCGAATCTCTTTTCTTCTGTTCGTCTTCTTTCTGGTCCCCTCGTTTTATAGTCGTAAACCGGCTCCCAGGGGCTGTCATATTTCAGGCCTGTATTTTCGGCGGGGAGCTCTGCCATTGGTTCATAATTCTTTTTATGGTTTCTTATTTTTCTTTTTCCAAACGGAAGCGATGCGTGGAGCCATGTGCAAACGAAGATTTTTTTATTTTGTCTCTATGCTGGAGACGTTAGCATCCGGTTGGCATGTTCCCACAAGTTTGAAGAGTGAATGTAGACGTGTGTGCGTCTGTGTATGTGTGTGTTAATGCAAGTGTGTGTGTGTATGTGGGTGTGTGCGTCGTTGGTGGACGAGAGCGTAGACACATTCTCTGTCTCTTTCGGTCTCTCCCCCCTTTTCCCTCTCTGTCTGTCTATATATAAGGACACGGAGAAGCGCGCGCGCGCGCGAGAGAGAGAGAGAGAGAGAGAGAGAGAGAGAGAGAGGGGCAGGTGGGGGGGGAGTGGGCGAAGGGAAGGGGAATTGGCAAACGAAGTTGAAATTAAATCCATTTCGTTATCTTTCAAATTCGCTTGACACTTAGGCCACCCACCCCTCCCCAGATCATGACAGTTTTTAACGGAAAGTTGATTTGTGTTGGTGTGTATATGTGTGTACGTCTGTGTATGTGTATGTTTATGCGAGTGTGTGTGTTTATGAAAGTGTGTGTGTATGTGTGTGTTTATGCATTTATATTTAAAAATACAAACAATAATATCTCGAAAACTATGTCTTTCTCTGCTAATTTTCCTTGCGATATTCGTTTTCAGCATACCTAAACAAACAGGCTTGGCCCCTTTCATATGCCGCCTGTTCAAACATGGTCGCCAGTGATTTACATTTCACAATACACGCATTAATAAAACTAGCTCCAAAACTATTTTTCTCTGCTAATTTACCTTGCGATATTCGTTTTCAGCATACCTGAACAAACTGGACAGTACGAGTTTTCCGGGTACGGGTTTTCCGGAGACGAGTTTTCCCGAGACAAGTTTTCCGGGGACTGGTATAAGTGCTATGGATTCATCAGAGCACATCTCATTAAAGTACTTGTAAACAGGGATGCAACAGGCGATGGGACAGACTTTGGAGATTGGCCTATAGCACGAGGCCTATTAGATTAGATACTCTTTTTGTTTTTGTTTTTGTGCTCAACGATAAAAACCGACTTCTTCATTTGTGTTTGCTTCTCATTTTAACTTTTGCTCTAATAAGAGTTTCGCTAATGTGAAAAAGAAAACATGTTCGAACGTTTGCTGACGTTTATTGGATGTGTTGCTACCAGTATTTTGCTTAATTTTCGAGTTTGGAGCGATTGTTGAGTCTCACAAGATGACTGTAAAATATCAGACACTTCTTTATTGTTCTAACTTAAAACTGTGCGCTACTTTTGTTTGTGTTAAATAAACGTTTTAAAATAAGTTAAAACAACATTTTCTCATATATTTATTTGTTCACTACTTTTTCGTTTTGTTCTTATTGAATGCGAAATATTCGCCGTGGAATTTCCACGGGTCACGATTATTTCGTTTTATTAATCTTAAGTTTCATAGAATAAAAAGTTCAGACACAACTTTGTCGAGCCATTTTTTAAAACTTACGTTTGACTCCGGCACGTGCAGTGCAGAGAACACGACCCTTTCTCTCCTTCCCCCACTTTCTCTCTTCTTTAGCTTGATGACAAGCGAATGCTTATGTGTGCGTGCGTGCGTGTGTGTGTGTGTGTGTGTGTGTGTGTGTGTATGTGTATGTGCGTGCGTGCGTGCGACGTGCCAACGTCAAACGAAGTTTAAATTAAAATTCATTTCGTCGGTTTCAACAAAATTTAAAAAAATAAAAACTTTTTTCCCGACCGACCGGATTAGGGTTGTGAGTGGTGGTTAGAGTTTATGAAAATAAATGTTAGCAATAAAAACTTTTTAAAACCAAGTTAGAAAAAAGAAAACAATTTACTTCCTCACCAAATTATCGTATTATTGGGGGCCCCGATTCTTCTTGTTTTTAGGCGATGTAATAAACCATATTTTGGAGTAGGTTTCCTCCTCTCTTTATTTTGGTTTGTATATTTTTCATGTTGCAAAAATGCTTCCGGGAGATCTTTTTAGGATTCTAAACGTTTACTTTTTTTTACACTTTTTATTATCTTCGAAAAATGTACACAAATGTAACCAAGCAGTTTACGAGTTGAAAGGCATCGTTAAAATATTTTTAGCGAGTTCTTTAAATTTTATATTTTTATTTCGTCCTCTTCAAGTCCAATGTAAACAAGTTCTTGATAAGCAGTTCCTCTTAAGTAATCCAATTTACAAAATTTATACTTCTAACGATTACTATGATATTGTCCCATTGACTACTGCACACTCTTTAAACCCTCGAGTGGTCTCTGGGCCTTGATAAGTAGTGATTCCTTTGTAAAACAAAAAATATTTCAATACTTTGATGTGCTAGTTTTCCTTTTCATTTCAAAATGCACGCATTAATAAAACTGTCTTGAAAACTATTTGTCTGTGCTAATTTTCCTTGCTATATTCGTTTTCAGCATACCTGAACAAACTGAGGGTTGGCACCTTTCATATGCCGCCTGTTCAAACATGGACGCCAGTGATTTACATTTCAAAATACACGCATTAATAAAACTAGCTCCAAAACTATTTGTCTCTGCTAATTTTCCTTGCGATATTCGTTTTCAGCATACCTGAACAAACTGAACAGTACGAGTTTTCCGGGTACGGTTATTCCGGAGACGAGTTTTCCCGGGACAAGTTTTCCGGGCACTGGTATAAATGCTATAGGTTCATCAGAGCACATCCCATTAAAGTACTTGTAAACAGGGATACAACACTGAGGCGATGGGACAGACTTTGGAGATTGACCTATAGCACGGGGCCTATTAGATTAGATACTCTTTTTTTGTTGTTGTTTTTGTGCTCAACGATAAAAACCGACTTCTTCATTTGTGTTTGCTTCTCATTTTCGCTTTTTCTCTGATAAGAGTTTCGCTAATGTGAAAAAGAAAACATGTTCGAACGTTTGCTAACATTTATTGGATGTGTTCCTACCAGTATTTTGCTTAATTTTCGAGTTTGGAGCGATTATCGAGTCTCACAAGATGTCTATAAAATGTCAGACACTTCTTTATTGTTCTAACTTAAAACCGTGCGCTACTTTTGTTTGTGTTAAATAAACGTTTTAAAATAAGTTAAAACAACAAAAATGTGATCTAGGTAGGTAGAAGAGTAACTTATCTTGCCTTTGGTAACATTCATTTTCTTATATATTTATTTGTTCAGTACTTTTTCGTTTTGTTCTCTTGAATGCGAAATATTCGCCGTGGAATTTCCACGGGTCACGATTATTTCGTTTTATTAATCTTAAGTTTCATAGAATAAAAAGTTCAGACACAACTTTGTCGAGCGATTTATAATCGATTTCATTTAACTTCTGTTTGACCCCGGCACGTACGATCCTTTCTCTTCTTCCCCCACTCTCTCTCTCTTCTTTAGCTTGGTTACAAGTGATATGCTTATGTGTGCGTGCGTGTGTGTGTGTGTGTGTATGTGTGTACATGCGTGCGTATGTGTGTTGTCGTATTCACCAAATTTTAAAAAAATAAAAACTGTTTTCCCCGACCGGCCGGATTAGGGTTGTGAGGTGTTGTTAGAGTTCATGAAAATAAATGTTAGCAATAAAAACTTTTTAAAACCAAGTTAGAAAAAAGAAAACAATTTACTTCCCCACGGAGCCCCCGATTCTTCTTCTTTTTTTAGGCGATGTAATAAACCATATTTTTGAGCAGGGTTGCCTCCTCTCTTTATTTTGGTTTGTATATTTTTCATGTTGCAAAAATGCTCCCGGGAGATCTTTTTAGGATTCTAAAGGTTTGCTTTTTTTACACTTTTTATTATCTTCGAAAAATGTAAAAAAAAATGTAAACAGGCAGTTTACGATTTGAAATGCATCGTTAAAATGATACTTTTCGCTAGTTCTTTCAACTTTATATTTTTATTTCATCGTCTTCAAGTCCAATGTAAACAAGTTCTTTATGAGCCGTTCCTCTTAAATAATCCAATTTACCAAATTTACACTTCTAACGATTACTATGATATTGTCCATTGACTACTGTATGTACACACTTTAACCCTTATCCTCGAGTGGCCTCTGGGGCTTGATAAGTAGTGATTCCTTTATAAAATAAAAAATATTTCAATACTTTGATAGTGAGTCTATAGTCAGTCTGTGCTGATTTTCCTTGCGATATTCGTTTTCAGCATACCTGAACAAACTGAGGGTTGGCCCCTTTCATATGCCGCCTGTTAAAACTGTTCACACATGGTCGCCAGTGATTTACATTTCAAAATACACGCATTGATAAAACAAGCTCCAAAACTAGTAGTCGGTCATTCTCTGCTAATTTTCCTTGCGATATTCGTTTTCAGCATACCTGAACAACTTGATGGTTGGCCCCTTTCATATGCCGCCTGGTCAAACATGTTCGCCAGTGATTTACATTTTAAAATACACGCATTACTATCTCGAAAACTATTGGTCTGTCTGTGCTAATTTTCCTTGCGATATTCGTTTTCAGCATACCTGAACAAACTGAGAGTTGGCCCCTTTCATATGCTGCCTGTTCAAACATGGTCGCCGTGATTTACATTTCAAAATACACGCATTAATAAAACTAGCTCCCAAACTATTTGTCTCTGCTAATTTTCCTTGCGATATTCGTTTTCAGCATACCTAAACAAACTGATGGTTGCCCCCGTTCATATGTCGCCTGTTCAAACATGGTCGCCAGTGATTTACATTTCAAAATACACGCATTAATAAAACTAGCTCCAAAACTATTTGTCTCTGCTAATTTTCCTTGCGATATTCGTTTTCAGCATACCTGAACAAACTGAGGGTTTGCCCCTTTCATATGCCGCCTGTTCAAACATGGTCGCCAGTGATTTACATTTCAAAATACACGCATTAGTATCTGGAAAACTATTTGTCTGTGCTAATTTTCCTTGCGATATTCGTTTTCAGCATACCCGAACGATTTTAAAATGGACAGTCTGAATGTCAACGAAGCACACACACACACGCACACACACACACACACACACACAAAAAGACACACACACACACGTAAACTCAATGAAAGTGTCTACTGTCGATAAGCTAGTTGTAAATTAGATTACTGACTCTTATGAGTTTTAGTCTAACCACCCTTTACAACTGTGATACAGTAGAACAGTCCGTCTCTGGACAATTAGCAGTGTATCGCATAACTCAATGACAGTGTCGAATTTTGACTAGCTAGTTGTAAGTTAGGTTACTGGCTCTGATGAGTTACACTCTAACCACCCTTAATAACTGTGATACAGCGGAACAGTCAGTTTTTGGACAAGTGGCGGTGATCGCATAACTCATTTAAAGTGCCGAATGTCTATTAGCTAGTTGAAACTTAGATTACTGGCTTTGATGAGTTTAAGTCTAACCACACTTAATAACTTTGATACAGCGGAACAGTCCGTCTGTTTCGCATAACTCATTGACAGTGTGAGTGTCGATTAGCTAGTTGTAACTTCGTAGCCGAAAAGTCCCTTTAAGAAGAGACTTGAAGATAATAATTATTGTTGTTATTATTGTTATTTTTATCGTCCAGCCATGTACGTGCAGAAATCTATTTCCAACTCAACTGTTTTATAAAACTTACTTCTCCTTCAACGAGACAAGAACGCCGACACTCGACTTCGCACCGATACGCGAATGACGATTCATAGAAATTAAAGCTGTTGATTTTATTGAATGTTACAACTTTGCCCCCACTCCTACACACACAGACACAGCGACGAACGATCTTGGCGACGCTTTCGATTGTAAATATAAGAGCGTTGTCGGCGGCGACAACCGGAAATGGCAAACCCTGTGTCAGTCAGATTTGTTTATTTCACGCCAATTTGAACTGCGAAATAATTCGTTTTAACTAATGAGACCTGTGGAAATTCTAAGGTTAATCCTTCGGAGTTAAGACAGCAAAGCGTAAAAGTTGAAAAAAAATATACAAAACAAATATATAATATGTAAATGTTACCAAAGGCAAGATAAGTTACTCTTCTACCTACCTGAACAAGTGTTTTAAGTTCTGCTGCGATATTCGTTTTCAGCATACCTGAGCCAACTGAGGGTTGGCCCCTTTCATACGCCGCCTGTTCAAACTGTTCAAACATGGTCGCCAGTGATTTACATTTCAAAATACACGCATTAATAAAACTAGCTCCAAAACTAGTAGTCTGTCTGTCACTGCTATTTTTCCTTTCGATATTCGTTTTCAGCATACCTGATCAAATTGAGGGTAGGCCCTTTTCATATGCCGCCTGTTCAAACATGGTCGCCAGTGATTTACATTTCAAAATACACGCATTAATATCTCGAAAACTATTTGTCTGTCTGTCTGTGCTAATTTTCCTTGCGATATTCGTTTTCAGCATACCTGAACAAACTGATGGTTGGCCCCTTTCATATGTCGCCTACCGGGAAAAATCAAACAGTTCGCAGTCGACGTTACAACCTTTTTACCTTTTATGGAGTTTGTGTTACGTAGCTTCCTTTTCATTGGTTGATTTAAACTTGTTTAGTTTGAAGAGTGAATGTGGCGTGCTATGCGCGCACGCACGCACACACAGAGTAATACTTTGTGTTTGTGTGTGTTGGTGTGTTTATGCGAGTGTGTGTGTGTGTTTATGCGAGTGTGTGTGCTGAGTTAAACTTGTTTAGTTTGAAGAGTGAATGTGGACGTGTGTGTGTCTGTGTATGTGTGTATATGCAAGTGTGTGTATGTGGGTGTGTGCGTCGTTGACGTGAAAGCATGGTGGAGGAGGGCGTAGACACATTCTCTGTCTCTTTCGGTCTCTCCCCCTTTTTCCCTCTCTCTCTCCGCTATATATATATATATATATATATATATATATATATATATATATATATATGTATAAATATATATATATATATATATACTCGGGGTTTTTTAATCAAAAGTAATGGACTAATGAGTTCAACGAGGTTGTTAGATAGTGCTCAATAAAAAGAGCTGATAATACTTGTTTATTGTTATATAAACATGGTCACATCCTGCTGCTACACATAGCCACTTGTTTCAATCAAAATTCATTGAACTTTTGAATAGTCAAGTCGCTGCCTGATGATATCTGTTGTTTGAAAATAATTATATACATACACATAAACATATATATATATATATATATATATATATATATATATATATATATATATAGACATTAAGAGGAGATTATAGATAGATAGATATAAATACCAATTCACATACACTTTTTCATGATAAAACCCGAACCCAAAATTAGATGGAATCGGGCAATTGCATCGACAACGGATGCAGTACATTGAAACTCACTGTGGGCTGGTATTGTCTATTGTCAATGCAATTGCTCGACTCCATCTAATTCTGGGTTCTAACTTTATCATGAAAAAGTGTATGTGAACGGGTATTTATATATATATATATATATATATATATATGTCACTAATTCGAAATCAAGTAAATTTTCCTGTCAGATATTACATTGAGGTAATACTTTTAAGACAATCCTAGCCACAAAGGTAAAGCTCAATATTTAAAAATAGAGCAATATATAAATTTAATGATTAAAGTTAAATTTTGTAGCTTAAAATATACATAAAAATATATTCAGGTTAAGAATTTATTGTTTGAAACAAGGAATATATGGAGAAATATTATGTTTATTTCCTTAATCCATGGATTTTCAATAATAGCAAATATCATAACGTCGGGAATGCTTCCGAGTGCTTTTGGGCCATACTGCGTGAATCGAACATCAGTTTTTGAATGGCATAAGTGATTCAAGGAAGGCAGGGAGTCTGTGAGGGATGATGAAAAGTATGGGAGAAGTCAGTCAGAACACCGGAGTTGATTGGCCAAATAAAGAATTTCATGGATAAAGACCGTTGTGTGTATCTATAGAGACAATAAGTGCACAGTTTGATGTCAGTGTGGGAACTGTACACACAATTATTTGTGAGGAGTTGAAGATGTGGAAGATTTACGCAAAGTTTGTCGCAAGGGTACTCAGAGAAGATCAGAAAGAAACAGGTTGTCATGACAGAAGGGAGATGGTCGAGTTGATCAATTCAGATCCCACAATTTTTGATGCTCTGGTGACCTGGGATGAAAGCTGGATCTACTGCTATGAACCAAATACCAAGAAACAGAGTTACCATGGAAGCACGTTGGCTCTTCCAGACCCAAGAAGGCCCCTCGTTTGTTAGGTTTGCAGAACAGGCCATATATCTTGGGGAGGGGGGCAATATGCAATAGCGGAAAAATTGTACAATAAAAAAAAAAACAGAAAAGATTATGACATGCTGGACATATTGGTAATAAAATCAATTCAGTATTACATATTAATAGGAAAAACCCCAAACACTTTAAATTTGTACCATCAGCTTATTTCCAATATGGCAGCATCCTGAATAAAAAAGGGGAATGAAAACTAGATGTCATGAAAAGAATTCTGAAAAGAAATAGTTTTATAGTAACTTCCAAATTTTTTTTAAAATTAAAATATAAAAATATTGGTTTTACTATAAATTCTTACGTTTTCATAAAACTTCAACAGGTTGCCATCTTGGAAATAAGCCAATAATACTAGTGCATTTACTCATTTAAAGTGTTTTTTTCTCCTTATTTCATGCATAATATTAAATTGATTTTAACTACAATACCTTCAGCACGTCATAATCTTAAAAAGTAGACAATTTTTTGAGCTAACAAATTATCTCATCTGTAAATTTCACAATTGTTCCACAGCGTTTTTTGTTTTTTGTTTTATTAATTTCCTTGATCGAAAATTTGGTATAAATATTTTTTTTTCCCGCGGATGAATGTTTTTCTGTAATAATAAAAGAAAGCAAAAAAAAAAAAAATTCTTTTTTTTCTTTTTGTATTTTTATTGACTCAAAAAAAAAAGAAAAAAAAAGAAAAAAAGCTGATTGCACATTTGAAAGTTGCTTTTATAAATTTTTTATTTAATTCATGTTTCTTTTTTTAATATTTCTCAAAATTATCACATGCTCAGGTTTTTAGAGTTAAAATAATGGCAGGGGAGGGAGGTAAAGGCTGTATGACAGAGTTGCGAGGGGGTGGGGGAGAAGGAGATAAGGACAGTAGTCGTAGGAATTGAATGGACGAAGAAGCAGGGATGGAGAGATCGGACATGAAGATGTTTACACATATATCTAGACATGTGTTTCGCCATTATACAGCTCATCAGCATGGCTGAATTCAGCGAGATTTGCAACCAGGACCACAGTGAGTGTAGTTCGGCACCTTTAGTGTCGGGCCACGAGACTTCACTAACAGTAGACGAGGACATCATCGCACAAAAATGGATTGTTATATTTGCAATAATGACAAATAAACGTGTTCAGGTGAATTCTATGGTAAAGCATTTCCTAAATGCTACGAGGGAAACGCTCCTTTTCATCCATAGGGAGACTGTCCAGCAAGAGCTGGTCACGCTCTCCACTGCCAATTTTTTTTTGTTTACACAGTGATCACCACTTATCAAGGCCCGGAAGCCACTCAGGGATAAGGGTTAATGAGGCAATCTGATCAGAGAAACCATCGATCCGGTTCCTCCTCGGAATTCGAAGAAGCAGTCCGTCGGCCAGCTTAAAACATGGCTCAGAATGGTTAAGCAGGATACCAGACTGATTCTGGGTCCGGCAATCTCCGCTGTTCGAAGCATGACTGCATTGATGATGGGCTTGGTGAGCTTTCGTATGAGATGCGGTGAATTCATTGGAAAGAGCCGGCAACATCATATCTGTTAAGTAATATGGAGTAATAAAAGAGTGCTCAATATCAATGTAATATTCCCCTTAAAGCATTTCGGAAATGCTTTAACGTAGATACCTGAACACGTCTATTTATCACTATCGACAACAACAATAAAATGATTTATATATAAACATAAAAACAATCAACTCGTTAAAAACACTTGTTAAAACAATTCTGATACGGAACCGAATCAAGACAGCAAATCTTTGTACATATAAGGTGCTCAATAGCTTTTCAGGTAGAGCTTAATAACAATAAATAACAAATTTAACTTATCTCAACACTTTATGCCACTTTCGTGCTTTCGCCTCGCACTAAAGTCTTCAGCTAAGTCGACTTTATTACTATTATACGGCTATATATTTAAATATTTGGGGAGAGGGGACAAATTTTTCAGTATTTATTTCAGTAGTGCTCAATATTTTAGTAGAGCTTGTTCATAATAATAATCATAATAATATGGTCACAGTCTACGCAAATGCAATCTTTGATCTCATCAGGCCATTTTGCTTTGACACGCCTGGAAATCGAAACTGCCATATTTCATTAACATATATTAAAAATAATCATTAAACGAGACATTTCAGAAAAATGATTCAAGAGAAAAAAGTGGGGAGTTTAAAAAGAGGGTGGGAGAGGGGGAAATGAACAAGGGGGGAGAAGAATATAGCAGAAAAAAAAATAGAAGGCTGAGGGAGGTATTCACGTTCATTAGATGGGAGACAAAAAAAAATAAAATAAAATGGATGAAAACAAATATGAAAAAAAATAAAGCTTTTAAAAAATATAATAGAGTCAAAAGGAGTCCAATATGATTTGTACTTTTTAAATGTTTGGAAAACTTTACAATTATCCCGGGCTATTCCTGGTAACCATGCTGCTGCAATAGAAGTGGGTGTAATAATAATAGATTTACTTTTACCAAATTCAATGCTTTTATGAAAATAGAAAAAAAAAATAAAACTAATTCTTAAAGATACAAGAATACATGACTTTTTAACATATTTTTTAAATTCTGAATAACCCTTGACCTTTTTTGCTAGGCCTACTCTTTTCTTTATATATGTTCTGGAAATACATTCGTTGGCTAATGAAATGGCCAGCAATACATTAGCCTCACCAACCCACCAACTGACTGCTCCCTGTCGCTTCTCATTTTTTCTTTTTTCTTTTGTGAAAAATATCTTCTTTTTTTTTAACAATATTATCAACCGGGTACTATTTTAACATTGGGGCAACTATGATAATCCTATACCAACCTGAATTTTTCACTTTAAACTAATCGACCTTGGTCTGTTTGCTCTTTAAAAATGGGCTGTCAGATAGGCATGCTTACAACTGTAACATATTTCATCTTTCTAGTCAATGCTAAGCCAGTGCAAAAACTAATTGACATTAGGTTTGAGGAGTATATTTTGCCAACTAATGTGATTGACAGCATGTTTGAGGAGTATATTTCGCCGAAGAAAACATCAAAAAAACTTTTAAATTTAGAAACAAAATTAGTCATTCTTTGACTCTAAACTGGAAAAGATTTGATTGGGAAAAGAGTCGTTTTCTTTTTCAGCCATTTATATACCAATTTTTATATGCCAAAGGGAAGTCAATTATTTTTTTATCGAGGAGTTACTTCCCGTATGCCAACTGGCATAGTTGTTGAGGGAAGCAGTGAATAAAAAAATATCCATACATGATTTGCAAAATAAGAATTCCATCATTTTGCCTCTTGGATAGTTCTGTTTTTTTTTTG
>NW_027633437.1:0-43110 GCF_053919585.1 Euprymna scolopes
ATGAGGTTGTAATTTTATGAGGTTGTAATTTTATGAGGTTGTGATTTTATGAGGTTGTGATTTTATGAGGTTGTAAATTGATGAGCCTGTAATTGTATGAGGCTGTAATTTTATGAGGTTGTGATTTTATGAGGCTGTAATTTTATGAGGTTGTGATTTTATGAGGTTGTAAATTGATGAGGCGGTAATTTTATGAGGCTGTGATTTTATGAGGTTGTGATTTTATGAGGTTGTAAATAGATGAGGCTGTAATTTTATGAGGCTGTGATTTTATGAGGCTGTAATTTTATGAGGTTGTGATTTTATGAGGTTTTAAATTGATGAGGCTGTAATTTTATGAGGTTGTAATTTTATGAGGTTGTAATTTTATGAGGTTGTAATTTTATGAGGTTGTGATTTTATGAGGTTGTAAATTGATGAGCCTGTAATTGTATGAGGCTGTAATTTTATGAGGTTGTGATTTTATGAGGCTGTAATTTTATGAGGTTGTGATTTTATGAGGTTGTAAATTGATGAGGCGGTAATTTTATGAGGCTGTGATTTTATGAGGTTGTGATTTTATGAGGTTGTTATTTCATGAGGTTGTGATTTTATGAGGTTGAGATTTTATGAGGTTGTAAATAGATGAGGCTGTAATTTTATGAGGCTGTAATTTTATGAGGTTGTAATTTTATGAGGTTGTAATTTTATGAGGTTGTGATTTTATGAGGTTTTAAATTGATGAGGCTGTAATTTTATGAGGTTGTGATTTTATGAGGTTGTTAATTGATGAGGCTGTAATTTTATGAGGCTGTAATTTTATTAGGTTGTAATTTTATGAGGTTGTAATTTCATGAGGTTGTAATTTTATGAGGTTGTGATTTTATGAGGTTGTAAATTGATGAGGGTGTAATTTTATGAGGTTGTGATTTTATGAGGTTGTAAATTGATGAGGCTGTAATTTTATGAGGCTGTAATTTTATTAGGTTGTAATTTTATGAGGTTGTAATAGTTTATAACGTGCAAGATGGGAAAATCATTCAGGTTGATGTAAATGATATCTATACAAATATTAGTTGAAAAGGAAGGAGAAAGCCACACACGAAATGTATAGAAAGTAGTGATTGATCATTAATTAATTATAGATGATAAATATTTTTGGTAATAAAAATTTAAAAGTGAAGATAGATATTCATTAACTAAACAGGAAATCGAAATGACTCATTATGACGTAGGCGACTTTCTTACATTATTCTGATTACTTAGAGATATTTTCTTTTTTTAATTTTAACGCATTTAGTATTAATTGTTTTTAATTTTAATGTATTTAGGGTACTCATGCAGACAGTGTCCGTGCTGATAAAATAACGTTATTATTCAAAAAAGCCATTCTTACAATGGAGAGAGGAGGGGGTGTTGTACCTATTCTGTACTTTAACCTTACAATTGAATAAAAAAAATCATACCACAAAATTTTTAATTGAACGTGGAAATACGATTTTAAAAAAACACCGCGATCACCCCATGCATTAGCACCGAATTTAGTATTAATTGTTGTTTTTTTTTTAATTTTAATGCCTTTAGTATTAATTGTTTTTAAATCTTAATGCATTTAGTATTAATTGTGTTTAATTTTAATGCATTTAGTATTAATTGTTTGTAATTTTAATGCATAATGTATTGTTTTTAATTTTACTGAATTTACTATTAATTATTTTTAATTTTAATGCATTTAGTATTAATTGTTTTTTTTTAATTGAAATGCATTTAGTATTAATTGTTTTTTAATGTTAATGCATTTAGTATTAATTGTTTTTAATTTTAATGCATTTAGTATAAATTGTTTTTAATGTTAATGCATTTAGTATTAATTGTTTGTAATTTTAATGCATAATGTATTGTTCTTAATTTTACTGAATTTACTATTAATTATTTTTAATTTTAATGCATTTAGTATTAATTGTTTTTTTAATTGAAATGCATTTAGTATTAATTGTTTTTTAATTTTAATGCATTTAGTATTAATTGTTTTTAATTTTAATGCATTTAGTATAAATTGTTTTTAATGTTAATGCATTTAGTATTAATTGTTTTTAATTTTAACGCATTTGATATAACACAGAAACAGCTACTCATTGTACTTGACAACTAATAAATATTCATATCCTATGGAATAGAAAAATATTAAAGATCACACGTGTAATTATTATAATTTGATATTCAAATAGAAACAAATTCAATCATCATTATTCAACTTCCAATGTTTTGATTATAACACTGGGCTGCATCAAAAATGCAACACCCATGACAATATCCTCTTCTAGACTAATTTTTCGTGCTGATCACGATGGTAGTAGTCATTTTGCTCGTAACGTTCTAGTTTATGTGTTACAGCGTCATATACTGCGTCGTATATTTATATACTTTTTTTGTTGCAGATCAAGTAAAGAATAGCACGGACTTGCAAAAACCACCCCAACTCATTTTGCTACATCTGCGGAAATTACACACTTTCAAGAAAGAAGCGCAAAATCACTTCTACAGTGAAACAACTCTATCGTGCCTACTTTGGCATCTCACTTGGACATCAGGATAAACCATGGGCGCCACACATTGCTTGTGTGAAGTGTTTCGCTGGTTTATGCCACTGGAATAAAGGAAACCGAAAATCAATGCCATTTGGAATACCAGTGGTTTGGCGGGAACCTACGAATCACCATGATGACTGCTATTTTTGTATGGTGAAACCACTGGGAAGGAATGGTATAAGTTTGAAATACATTAAATACCCAAACATTCCGTCAGTTACGCAACCAGTACCACATAGTGATGTTTTTCCTGTGCCAAAACCTCCTGAGATTCTAGAACGTACCAGTGAAAGTGACTCTACATGTGATGACAGTGAAAATCAGGATGTTTATGAAGATATCAGTGGGACCTCTGAGAAAAGCCCTCAGTTATTTGAACAGAGTGAGCTAGATGACCTTATACGAGATCTTGGTCTGTCAAAAGAATCTGCACAGTTGTTAGGTTCAAGGTTAAAAGAGAAAAATCTTTTGGCACGTAATACACACTTTGCACAGTATCGGCATCGAGAGCAGGAATTCGTGCAGTACATTACCAAGTCCGATGACATGGTATATTGCCACGATGTTTCAGGTCTTGTAGAACACATGGGTAAAGAATACCATCGCGAAGAATGGAGGCTCTTTATAGATTCCTCCACCAGAAGTCTAAAAACTGTGCTACTTTTTAATGGTAAAAACGTAGCATCATTGCCCATTGCTCATTCTGTTACCCTGAAAGAAACCTATGATACCATGTCACTTCTTCTTAACAACATACAATATCAAGATCACAACTGGCTTCTCTGTGGTGACCTAAAAGTTCTGACCATTTTGTTAGGAATGCAGGGGGGCTACACAAAATACCCATGCTTTTTGTGCTTGTGGGACAGCCGTGCAGATTCCGTACATTACCGACAAAGGGAATGGCCACAACGGACGGAATTTGTTCCTGGCCGCCATAACGTCAAAACACTACCACTTGTACCACCAGAGAAGGTGCTTCTGCCTCCCCTTCACATAAAGCTGGGGTTGATTAAAAAATTTGTGAAATCACTTGCGAAAGATGGAGAAGGGTTTAAATACCTTTCCAATAAATTCCCTCTTGTCAGTGATGCTAAAGTACAAGCTGGCATATTTGTTGGACCACAGATTCGTGAACTTATGTCGGATACCGGATTTAATGAAGCACTGACACCCCGTGAAAGAAGAGCTTGGGAATGTTTTAAGTAAGTTGTGACAGGATTTTTAGGAAACAGAAAATCTGATGACTACAAGGAACGGGTTGAGAATATGCTTCAAGCATACGAGACTGCTGGCACACGCATGAGCATCAAAATACATTTCCTGCACAGTCACCTTGACTACTTTCCTGCTAATTTGGGTGAATACAGTGAGGAACAGGGAGAGAGGTTCCATCAGGATATATCCGATATGGAGCGCCGCTATCAAGGCAATTGGAGTGTGACCATGATGGCTGATTTCTGCTGGTCTCTTCAAAGAAGCTGGACAACATCTCCTGCAAGGCCAGCACACAAGAGAATGTCGCGAAAGCGTGCATTTCAAGGGGAATAGCTGCTTTCTAACTTCAAATTGGATGCATTCTTTACAATGAATCTGATAAATATTGTGCCAACTGTTACAAAAAAATGAGAACCTCCTTAAAAAAATGGGTATGCTTTATGCGTTTACTATGCGAAACTGCAATGAAAAATGTTAATAACATTTCTGTTGCAATTTTTTTCCAAATGCAGCCCAGTGTAATCAGCCTCGTACTCCTTAAATCATAGATAGTATATAAAACATCTATAATTTATTGATTAATGATTCAAGCTGCTTTATCCTTTAAAGTTTCGTTTTAAGAGAAATGATACGTTTTATGAATGGCATTTTGCACGCACGACAAACTAGATAATATATTATTTTTGATCAGCAATTGAGTTAATTTAAATGAAAGGCGGATTATTATCTGCATGAAAGTAACTTATCCTTCATAGGCATGACATATTGTGTTAGTCATCAAATAGCTATATATAGTGGCATTAAATAGTGCTAATTATTAGGCTAATACATGCAGTAGTGGTTTTACATAGTGTTGAATGTTAGACTAAAAATATAGTTGTGGTTTTATGTAGTTGTAATTATTAGACTAATAAATATAGTAGTAGTATTATATAGTTGTAATTATAAGGCTAATAAATGTAGTAGTGGTTTTATATAGTGGTGAATATTAGGCTAATACATATATTTGTGGTTTTAAATAGTTATAACAATTATGCTAATAAATATAGTAGTAGCATTATATAGTTGTATTTATTAGGCTAATAAATGTAGTAGTGGTTTTACATAGTTGTGTATATGAGGCTAATAAATATAGTATATGTTTTACATAGAGATAAATATTAGGCTAAGACATGCAGTAGTGGTTTTACAAAGAGGTAAACATTAGGCTAATAAATGCAGTAGTTGTTTTGCATAGAGGTAAATATAAGGCTAATAAATATAGTTGTGGTTTTACATAGTTATAAAATAAGGCTAATAAATATAGTAGTAGGAGTACATAGTTGTAATTATTAGGCTAATAAATGTAGTAGTGGTTTTACATAGTGGTGAATATTAGGCTAATATATATAGTAGCTGTTTTACATATATGTAAATATTAGGTTAAGAAATGTAGTAGTGGTTTTACAAAGAGGTAAAGATTAGGCTAATAAATGTAGTAGTCGTTTTACATAGAGGTAAATATTAGGCTAATAAATGTAGTAGTGGTTTTACATAGAGGTAAATATTAGGCTAATAAATGTAGTAGTGGTTTTACATAGGGGTAAATATTAGGCTAATAAATGTAGTAGTGGTTTTACAGAGAGATAAACATTAGGCTTATAAATGTAGTAGTGGTTTTACATAGAGGTAAATATTAGGCTAACAAATGAAGTCGTGGAAACTATTAGGCTAATAAATCTACGAGTATAAAACATTGGTTAGTTGAGAATAAATAAAATGGAATTTCAGTTGTGGCAATTTGCTTAAAACGATATTCGGATTACGAAACTATGGGATTAGATCAAAAACGGATATGAGATGAGGAATGAAAGAAGGATACAGTTTTTTTAAGGAGACGATGTGCTAATACGTGTGAACAAATCGACTTGCATCGCCAAGCTGGCAGTGATTGTCGATCTCGCTTGACTCACATCCAACTGTTCAGTAGATTGAAATGTCCTTTGTTTTATTACAATTTTGTTTTTAGTTAAAACTTTTTGAGAATATCAATAAGAAACATTAATTTTAGCACACATAGCCTAGAAAAATCATGAAGGGCGTATAGAATAACACTCAACTGAGAACGCAAAGGTTATAAATTAAAACTGTTATGTGTTTTGAAAAATAACGGAACTCTGGTTTTCGGCATGCATGGTACAATGTCAAAATACTACTATAGGTCATCTTAGAGATTTATGTAATTTCAAATGCATGAATGCAATTAAAAGTTTCATTATAAGAATGTATACATTAAATCTATTCAGCAATTATTTAAAAAAAACTCCACATTGAAACTTAATATCTCATTTAAGTTAAGGAAGCAAACAACATTTTCCTGGTATTTTGATTCGCCAGAAAAAAGTTTGCTTACATCCTAAATTTCATCACTGCTCTCATCAGTGGGGACAATTTAAAATACTTCTACTCAAACATAAATATCTAAATGTAGTACTGTATGGCAAAAAAATGGAAATTTACTAATCTTTTCCACACACTACACACACACACATACACACATACACATACATACACACATATACACACATATATATATATATATATATATATATATATATATATATATATATATATATATATATATACAAAATTCTTTAGGGTGAAATTTCCAAAAAATCGCTCTAGTCATTTCCAAACCCACAAAGACTTCAAAAAAAGGAATTGATAGCAACAGAAAGTGTATTTGCTTGTAAGTTACAATTGTTTCAATACCAGTTGGACAATTTCAAGCATTATGGCGTTTGAAAATGTTCATATAACCAGCATTTCTTCGCTCTTCTTGAATAAAAAAAACACTTTGACAGTGGAACATTGTTTGTAGAAAATTCCCTCAACGGAAATGAAGCACGCTAAAACATTTACCCTGGAGGAATCCTCCGTCAAAATCCCATTCAAATATTAATATATCACCTAATTTTCGTATCCTTATTTAAAAACCAGTGATAAGAAGTTTCCACAAAAACACATAGCGATTCAAAATATTTTAAGAATACTATTCATTGAATTCCTAAATTAGATTTTTATATTTATTCATTTCACATACTTAATTTTTAAAAATATTATTTTAAAATTTTTAGTTTCTATATTTATAATATGGCCAGAACAACCTTGCTATAACGTTACGGTTAATTTTTAGTTTCGTATTAGTTCATTTGTGGCATCAATGTTTACAAAGTATCGATTATATTTAGACCAGTTTAGGGTTAATATTTTATTAAATAGGAAAATAAAGACAAACAATACCTTATACAACATTCCGAGTAATGGATCATATTCTATTATTCATTATTAATATTTTAAGTCATTATCGTTCTAATCAAATATGGTCCTAGATAGATGTGAAATAATTAACTAGGAAGGGAGAAAATCCATTACGTTGTTAACTACTAGTTAAAGAATTATCTGGAAATAAAGGTCGTATTTATTACTCATATATATATATATATATATATATATATATATATATATATGTATATATATATATATATATATATATAGGTAAAAAAATGATTTAATATATATATGTATATATATATATATACATTACTTGTAAATATTAACTCTTTAACATTTATAATATATTTTAAGTTTACCATTTTGATTACCTTGGTAAACGTATTGTAATTTATATATATATATATATATATATATATATATATATATATATATATATGTAGGTAACAAAAGGATTTGATCCATTATTATTTTTCGTATTTCTCGAAAAATATCAAGCTAATTTTAATAGAATTTACACTAAACCTTTGAACAGATATCATCCATCTAAATATAAAACAGAAATGAAGATATACTTAGTAGGAAAATATTTATTAAAAAATAATCAAATTACTCGTATGCAAAACTATTTAACACATTTATTAATATTTAATTAAATACTCCCCGTCCTGCCTTACAGTCTCCAAACGCTTTCCATAATTGTCTACTAGTTTCATATAAGCACTTGCTGGTAGTCTAAGTCATTCTTCTTCACAAATTTTGTTTAATTCCTTGATATTCTTGGAATCTCTTGCATACACTCTTAGAGTTTAAAGGTTTTCCACAGATTGTAGATAGCATTTAGGTCGGGTGACTTGCTAGGCCACTGTACAACATTAATCCCATTATCCTTAAACCATTTCATAGTTATTTTAGTCTGGTAATTTGGATCATTTTCTTGCTTGAGCATAAAATCACGGCCCATTCCTAAATCTGCGGCACCCCTGAATAGATGCGGTGGCAAAATCTTTTACTGAATCCCTTTATCTTTCGATGATTTTCATTCCTCCATCCCTATTTGATAGTTTTGGAGAAATTCGAAAAAAAAAACCCAATGTACCAAATAATTTTGCTACTCACTGTATATATATCCGTCTGTTCCCACCGCCTTTTTGCATCTGCTTTCATCGATGGCATCAATGTAAATAAATGGGACCGTAAAAAGAGATCCATACAGTCCAAGAGAGGCGTCAATGTATGTGACTCGGTGCGTTGAGCCGTGCATTGGAGTAGCGAGAAACCGGTGTGAGGTCTAGTTCTCGTGCCATTCAGGTTTTGTTACGAAATCAACATGGCGGCACGAGTGCCAAATAAAACTAACGAGAGAGCGTCCATGGTTGGGCGATCTCGATGTTTTCATTTTCTGTGCTTCGATTAAAGGCGGAGTCTAACTGACAATACTCCGTCCCCTGCACGTCTGTCTCTTTGAAAAAGGTTAAGGTGCAGGTAAATTTTACGGTCTTCACTGGCGTCGAGGCGTTGCAGCTCCTGTTTCTGCGCTCTCTAGTTGATTCCGTTTTTTTTTTTTAATATTTCGTGGCCAACATTTTATCATCTATTGATTTGCGTTGTCGAGTGGCGTTTAAAACAGCTCCATGTCTGAGATATCGTGTCGCGTCATGGCTTCCAGCTCCTCTTTCGTGTGAAGTGTTTCTGTCGCCCACCTGGGTTGCGGCGTGGCATCCGTCTCTTTTTGGCCGTGTTAGACGTTTTTTATCTCCTATCATTATAAATGCCATGGCGTTTTTCTCTTTCTATTCTCCTTATCCCTTTTTTATTTTATCTTATGTTCACCATGCAAGTAGTTTCTATTTTGAATAGGGAGGTGGCTTTGTATAAGGAACATTGATCGTCACAGTATCTATGGACACCAGAATCACACATTTCCAGTATATATTTAAATACCTAAAACGAAATAGTTTGTTTTTAATTCAGGTGTAATTAAATACGACATACATTACCTGTGAATATATTAAACCTCATTAACATGTTTAATTTTATTATCAGATAATATTAAACTCTAACTTTAAACAATGAATAAAAATATAAAATTCAAATATATTTCTAACGAGAAGTTCCTATCGTTCTGTTTAACGCTTCAATAAAAGTTTGTAACAGCTTTCGTATCGCTGCGTAAAGATTATTTCTTGAAAAACAGATTGTACTCGTTTCTGTATGTGTATATGTTTTAATATGAGCGAAACTCTAACGGTTCCGTGTATGAAAATTGCTAGTGTCCATCAATCAATATTAGATGACCATTTTTAGGTGAAAAATATGATTTTATTTAGGTTTAATCAACTAACGAGTCTTATTCGTATAACAATATATGATTCGCGCTCTAGCTCCGCCACCGAAAACAAAGAGGCGTTAGCGATAATCTCACCTAGCAGAGAATACAGTTTACACCAAACGGTTCATTATTTACAATGATGTCGTTAAGAATTCCCTTTAAAGCTTTTAGATGGAAGCGATGCAGCATTATTGCTTTATCGATTATCAGTGGTGTTGCTAATCGCATCCTCTGAACTAAAGTGTGATAAACTGGCAATCGAATAAAGTTTCCTCGCCAATTCGATTACTACTGAGTTATTATTAGGGAATAAGGCAATTTAATTCCTGGAAACACCCTAAATGATTCTCCGTATGTATGGTTATGTATTTTATAAATCATACAAAATCAATGCCTCGTGCATAATCGGCCTATTCTGGACATGAAAATCAGAATGTAAACGAATGGAAAGAACAAACAATTATTAGCATTTTTTTGCTTCCCCGACGAAAGCAAGATGTGACACAACGTCATTTTTAATATGGGGGGGGGGAAACCAGCTCCCCCAAGGAAAGGACAATAGGGAAACTCTGGTAGGGACCAGAAATAATAATTTTCTCCGTATATAGGGGTTCCCCTCCATTGACGGAGACAAATTACCTGAAGAGTTGCATCTGAAGAGCTACTACACTTTGACCCTGCCTACTGTACGTATAAGTTCGTCCATTAACATTATTACGACATAACTAGACATTTAATGTCAAAATTATTTTTATAACGATAGAAAGCAAATTGGTAGCATGCATAGAACTGGCATTACCTTCCTCGACAGAATTATATACTTTGGAGAAAAATAAGAGACAAAAATCAGTGTATATATCTCTTATCATCGCTCATTATAAAGCAGATATTGTACGAAAACAAAGTAGAGTTGTGTAACCTAATAACACTGCAAATGTGTAGGCACTACAGTGATTTGCGAGGTGTTTATGGAAGAATCAATAGAATAAAATCGGAACTATTATATCGCCTAAGCACTTTCATATAAAGTCGCTCTGGATTCAAAACGACGTAATGTTTTCGCCTCTTAATATAAATACAGTTCTAGGATTCTAGAGTAAATTACTAGGTATTTATACACCAGCCAAATGGAAATTCCGCGAATAAAATCTCGGCTCTGGCAAAAAAACAAAAACAAACAATAACATAATAGGCTATTTTCCAATTCACTATAACTTCGCAGTCGTCAGTGTAAGACAAATCTATACAAATACACGTTGTGACGCCATCTTGGAAGTTTAAGTCATCTTAAATAATGTTTAGCTCCTTCCACCCATTGTATTCTACATTTTTGCGGGGGAGATCATCTTTTAACTCTAATATAGTAAATACTCATGAACGTCTGATCCTGAATCTCGATAAGTAGTTTCCGCATGAGAAAATAATAAATATATATGGGCATCTGCGCATAGTCAGCTACTAACATAATGTCTTATTGTAGCATTGTAACAGTTATTCAATATGTTATACTACTGTAACAGTTATTCAATGTGTTTCACCAGGAAATCTCATTAGGCCTCAGATTCCGTCTACACATCCAATGTGACGAGCCCACTACTTAAAAAACAAATTTTTTCGCATCTGTTCTCTTGAAGTTCATTATTCCGTTTTAAAGTATAGGTTTATTATTGATGATGAAGGACGATTACAATTACAACAGTGGTAAACCCACGAAACAGTGGGAACACATACGCAGTCATCCAGGCACAGACTGTCTTCAAGATCACATCTTATCATTATGTCTAGCTATCTAAGAATAAAAAATAGAGATTGAAACCTTGTCGCCATTTTTACAAACTGATTCTCCCATCCACTCAGACAGATACAAATAAAAATACACACGTTTCTACATACAAATATCAGCCTGATCGTTGTTGCCCGGGCATACAACATGCATAAATACTGTATTTTAATTGATGCAGGTTTCGCATTTATTATTATAAAGCTAATTCTCTATTAATTATTGTCGAATATACAGTAGTTATTTCAAAAGCTATAATATGTATTACTTATGAAGCATTGGTTCAAATCGAAAACACAGCGTTTTTAGTGCTTCAACCTTAGTCGGTATTTATATTTATAGCGTCTTTACCATCTGATCTACAGACAGATACATACGAAAATGTAATAATTAAACGATTTTTAGATTAAAATGTTTAGTTTGGGCATGCGCAAAACTAACATAAAAAGTAAGGTATTATTCGACTTATCCTGTCAAGGTCAACTTTATCGTTTTCAATTTGACCACTTAGCAGCAATTTTTGCAGGCAAAAACAAAACAAAAAAAAATCGAAAGCGTGCAAGATGTCCAAATAACCTATATAGGTATTTCAACTCGGAAGATTAAATATTCAGAGGAGATTTTTGTACAGACTATTCGCATACACGTCGAGATGATAACTTATACATTTATATATATATATATATATATGTATATATAAATTTAGTGGTTAAATTTAAATTCTGATAAAACAACATATAGACACATATATTCGAATTAAGAATTTTTTGTTTTACAAAAGGAATATATGGAAGAGTCTTCTATATATTCCTTTTGTCAAACAATAAATGCTTGATTAGAATATATGTGTCTATGTATTGTTTTTTCAGAATTTAAATTTAACCACTAAATTTATATATTGCTCTATTCTTAAATATTGAGCTTCTCCTTTTTGGCTATGATCACCCTGAAAGTATTAATTCCAATAATATATATCATGACTTTAACCTGAATTCTAATCAGTGTCTTATCTCGTTCATATATGCATATGTATATATATATATATATATATATATATATATATATATATATATATATATATATATATATATATATAAATATATATATATATATATAATATTTCCGTGTGTTCTCTCTCTCTCTCTCTCTCTCTTTCTCTCTCTCTCTATATATATATATATATATATATATATATATATATATATATATATATATATATATATATACTCCTGTGTGCTAAAACAATTTTATCTTAAGTGTTGCGCAATTATGCAGAATCAAGAAATAAGCGTAGATAGATTTCAGCGTATTAATAAAATTAAACCCATCATAAAATAAGAAATTATAAATATGAATAAATAATTAACAAACACTCGATTTTTAATGAGATATGCAATTTAGTTAAATTTGACTGAGTATATTAAGAAATTAGTTTTTATATTTGATAATAGAAAAAATAAGCGTTTAACATCAATGTCAGAAGGAGAAAAATCCCAATTTCATAGTGAAATAAAATTTCTTTTTTACAATCGTAAGACACGATTAAATTGCTCTGTAATTATGTTGTTGTGTAATTTTAACGCGTGCATATATAACTCCCTAGCATGTCTCTTTACTCTTTTTTTGCCGAAATCCATAGAGCAGATTTTGCTAAAAATGTATCGACTTTTCTGGCAATATTTTACAGTGAAATAAGTAATATAACATTCGTCCGAACCACTGTTCGGAATTATTAAGGATTAATAAGGACCATTCATCAATATACTATATTACTTTAAAACTTTTCTCATGGTCAATTTGAACTATCTGACTAAAATTTATTTGCTTTAATATGTTGCGGCAAACAAAGTATTATGGTATTCGTTAAATGTAGAATAAGGGATCTCAAGCGAGTAATCAGGATTAGTATTTGATACAAAATAAGCAAAAATTAAACTCTAGTCGACCATTAATTTTCAAAAAACACTTATCTGAAACAAACGTTTATAAAAGTATAGTATTAGAATAATAAAGGGGATCTATAATTGACTTAATTTTATACTAGCATTTCAGCCCGGCGTTACCCGGGTGTTTCGAGGTGTATGTTGAGCAAAAGAAAAAGCGGTCAATCTTTTAAAATGTTGACCCCTATTATGACCCCTTAACATTTATTGTTTTGGGCTCAAATCAAGTAATTAAGTTAGATCATGTCCAAGGAACCTGTATCTAAAATCTCAAGTGTTTAGACCCAAAATTAGCAGAGGAGGTTTCTAGACTTCGCAAAGGGCAAATTGTTGAACTTTGACCCCTTAACATCCAAATCTCTGGCCAAAAATCGATTACAAAGATTTTCCCAACTCTCAGTACACGGTATATCAAATTTCGAGTCTGTAGACTTTAAATTTACATAGTTATTGCGTAGGGAAATGTACACAGACACACACACACAGACACGTTCACTTTTACAGATATATAGATGACATGTAAGATTAGTATTAAATTTAATGGCTAACATTCTGGAATTATTATTTGAGAATGTCAGGTGATTAAAATCTTCCTTTGTTGATTCATGAACATTTTACTGACAATCACTCACTTTATAATTATGCGAATATTGCATAAGAATAATATATACGCTTTACAGTGCGGTAAAGTACACTAATATATAAATTCGCATGATACGCACATGGAACGATGCGAATAAGTGCGATATCCTGAATAGCAATCTGGACAATATTTTAAGCCGAGAAAGCGCAAGAAACGTAGGAGCCAATTTCATCTAGACAATTTCAAATGACATCTTCAACATAAATATTCCCGTTGCTGGATATGTCATAACTATTAGGATTATTGATATCCTTCCATGCGTAAATGTCTGATGCTATTTTCAAGTTATGGATTTTACGGTGAACCAGTTATGAATGATGCACTTGAAAACCAAGTCCGCATTTAACACATATATAAATCAAACAGTGATTTAGCATCCGAAGTTGATATGAACATCCTTACTCATGAATACGTCATTTCTATATGAAAATTACTAACACTGTGCATATGCTTAGCATATTTTTCTGTTATATAAAACAATTAAAGCAACAATTTCGGACAACAAATAGTAAATGCCCCGTCAAAGTATTTTCATCTCTAATCTATAATATAAATCTCACCTGTCTGTTTAAATGTGTGTATGTTTGTATGTATATCCGCCTATAACTTTCAGGATAGAACGAATTGATGCCTTTATAGCAAAAGCCACGACTGATTCCCTCTTACATCCATCCGCTCTACCACTCCAGAAAATGGTGTAGGCCCCGTCTAACTCAGAAAACTGTCCCTCATCAGCCAGCCTGGTCTCAAACAGAGCAACTATGTTCATGCCATAAGGTTGAAGTTCCTTAGATACAAGAGCAGATCTACACTCTGGGCGCGTTATTGCTGACTGCAAGTCAAGCAGCGTCCGCATATTCCAACAGCCGGTGAGCAATTGTCATATATTTCCTCGCAGTAGCATCAGGACGACCGGGTCCAGGCTGGGGGGCCCTGAAAAACCTGCCAATTCCCTTATTGCCATTTATATTTATAATCATATTTTCCAACTTCATTGAATGTTTTGCCTGTTTAGGCTACAGCCAGCTTTTTTCTTTTCTTTCCGCCTGCTATCAAGATTCAGGAGATGGTAAAAAAAGTGTATCTAATTTATATCGAGCAATGTCTGTGCATTAGAAGTGTTATAGTGGGGGAAGACTTTGTACCGAGGCAATCTCACTCTCTAAACAACTGCCACATTTATCCAAAAGGAAGAGCAAGTCAACATCATTGGATGCAGCAGTCATCGCAGGTTTTATATCAGAGTTTTCCTTCTCCTAGGGAGATTGGCTTCACTACGGCTTAAAGAGCCCTCTTAACCCACCATCCAGTTTGGTCCATGACTGGAACTTAGGTTGCTGCCCCCCAGAGCATATTCCACACGCCGGTGGGGCATATATGCCGCAGCTTACAGGGCTTAAGCTCCTCTGGAGGTTTCCGTCAGGGTTACCTCACCCTTAGCCTTTAGTTAAATAACCTTGGCCCACAAGGCTGTGGTGGTCCAGTTATACGGCGCAGGACAGTCGCCATTCATCAGAGCCCCGTCTGAGTGGCAGTGGTCACGACATGCACGTGGGGTTGATTTGTCTGGGAGAAGCACAGAAAGATGCTAAGACATCTGTGTGCGTTTAACACACGTCCACACCAGACATTGACCGCTATAAAGGTCTCAATTCTTTCTAGCCTGGAAGAACTTCCCTGTGGTGTGAGTGACCGGATCATGACTATAAGGTTACCTCTGGTACCTTTTTTTGAGTGCCTATGCACCCACTATGGATGCGAGTGAAGATAAAAAGGTTGCTTTCTACCTTGTTTTGTGCAATGTAGGTAGACACATTCCCTGAAGTGAATAGTATCAGTAAGTAAAGAATTGCCTTTTAGAAAGGTTGTATTAACTGTAAAATACACGTACGCTCTTGAAAGGATCGAGCGGGAAAATGAAACAGACGGCGCTTTTATTATGAATGTCAATCCCAAGGGGGATAACTCTTAACAACAAATTAAATCATAACATTTTCCCCGTCCTAAAGTATTCAAGTAAGGGGTAATTAATTATAGACAATTTTTTTTTTTTTTTTTTTTTTTTTTTTACAATCACATAAGAATCATTTTATTTACAAATAACATATGAACCCAAACTGCAGTTTTTTCAGTATTTAGTCACAAAATCCTTATATTTACTAGGGAATTGTCGAACTCGGGACGACCTCCGCACAGATTGGCAGGAATGCTGATTTTCAGTATTATTTTTTAGTGAAATCTGATTTTCTTCAAGATCAGACGATTGATTTTTGTCTTCCTCATGACCAATGTTTTCATTAGTAGAAGGTTCAAATAAAGTCTCTGAAGTAGTAGGATTATTATTAGAGTTTTCTTCATTTGATGAGTTTGGAGCTAAGTCTCGAACGTTGACAGTGGTTTCAGTACCAGAAGGTAGTTGAACATAAGCGTAGTGGGGGTTGACATCTATTAGGGTGGCAGGCGTTACAGGAGGGTCATGTTTACTTGTTTTAGTGTGGTTTCTAATATATATTGGGCCTGGTTTAACCCAAGAAGGAATTGAAATTCCGGAAGCAGATTTACGACTATATTTAAAAAGTCTATCATGGGGAGTCATATTAGTGGCAGTACAAAGTAATGATCTAATTGAATGAAGTGCGTCCGGTAGTATGTCTTCCCAATAAGGTAGTTTCATTTGATTAGAATGTAATGTTGTTTGAATGGCCTTCCATAAGGTACCGTTGAGTTTTTCAATCTGTCCATTACCTTCAGGATGATACCTACTTGTTTTAGAAGTAGCAATTCCTTTTTTGTGTAAAAAATCCTTTATTTCTCTTGCTAAGAAATCAGAAGCACGGTCAGTATGTATCATGTCAGGCAAACCAAAAATTGAAAAGAGTTTGTTTAGACAGTGGATAATGGTTTTGCTTGTCATATCTCTGCAAGGAAAAGCGAAAGGAAAACGGGAATACTCATCAATTAGAGTAAGTAGATATTTGTTGCCATGTATAGAAGTAGGTAGAGGGCCTTTAAAATCAAGATTTAATCGTTGAAAAGGTAATATGGCTTGAATGAGAGTCCCTCCATTGGTATTGGCGAATTTGGGTTTCAGTAATTGACAGGATGAGCAAGAGTCAGTAATATTCTTAATTTGATCCAAAGTAAAAGGGAGGTTTTTCGTTCTTATAAAATGGCTTAATCTTGAAACACCAGGATGACATAATTGTTTATGTAAATCACGAAGATCTTGTAGATTGTAAGTAAGAGCAGAGATGCGAGAGAATGTGTCAGCAGCAATATTTTCAGGTCCAGGTCGATAAACTATAGTGAAATTGTATTGGGATAATTCTATACGCCAACGACATATTTTGTCATTCTTAATTTTAGATTTTCTTTTATTGTCGAATATGAAGCTGATGCTCTTCTGATCTGTGATGACTTTAAAGTGCCTGCCGAGTAGAAAATGTCGCCACTTATGGAGAGCTTCTACAATAGCGGCTGCCTCTTTTTCTACTGCATGGTGCTTAATTTCGTTAGTATTGAGAGTTCTTGAAAAAAATGCAATAGGACGACCTTCTTGATTTAGTGTTCCAGCAATGCAATAGTTACTAGCGTCCGTTTCTACTTCAAATTCTTTATTTGGATCTACCGTTATTAAAGTGGCGTCTTTTAGATCATTTTTCAATGTTTGAAAAGATTTTAATACAGATGGAGGTAGTGGAAATTCTTTGTTTTGATTTAGTAATAAAATTTTATCAGAAAATTTTTTAATGAATTTGCAGTAATAGGAAAACATTCCAACTATTCTTTTTTGAGATTTAAGATTCAGCGGAGGTGGCATTTCGAGTAATGGTTTTAGTCTTTGATAATCGGGAGCTATTTGATTATTTTCTATGGTGTAGCCGAGTAGAGTAATAGAACTAGAAGAAATTATGCTTTTATTTTCATTTAAAGTGATGTTATATTGTTTAGCAATTTTGTAGAATTTTTGAAGATTGTAATCGTGTTCTTCTTGATTTTTCCCACATATAGTTACGTTATCAACATACACAAAGGTATCGGTTAGATTTTCTTTTTCTATAATATAGTCTATGCTCCTCTGGAAAGCACTTACTCCATTGGTGACGCCAAAAGGAAGACGAGTAAATTGAAAAAGTTTGCCACTTACTTCAAACGCAGTGAATTTACGATCAGCATGATTTATAGGTATTTGGTGATAAGCAGATTTTAGGTCGAGAGTAGAGAAGATGTTATATTGAGCGATGTCGTCTACCATCTTATTGATATTAGGCATTGGGTAAGCGTCTAGTTCCGTGAATCTATTGATGGTATCGCTGTAGTCGACTACCATTCTTTTCGTATGATTCTCATTCGAAGTTACAAGAACCTGCGCTCGCCACGGAGATATCGAAGGTTCAATTATGCCTTCTTTCAACATTCTAGCAGTCTCTTCTTTTATGAATTTGTTGGCGGCAAAAGTGTAACGTCGGGATTTTGTCGCAATAGGAGTAGTATGAGGAGAAAGATTAGAAAAGAGAGGAGGGGGTGGAACGTTTATGGTAGGAAAAAAATTATTCGTGTTTATAGCTCCAATTATAAGTTTGTCTCTAGGACCGTCGAATTTAAGTGTTACTTTTTTTATATTTTTTTAAAATATCTTTTCCGATTATTAAATCAATGAAAAGGTGTTCAATGATTTCAATTGTTATTCCAGAATGGGTTTTATCTTTCAGTATTAAATCCACGACAGCTTCGCCAGCTATTTTAGCATGTTGATCGGAAGCAGCCAGAGCTATAGTTTTGTTTTTAGGTATTGTGAAGAGTTTAAGTTTTTTAGCAGTATTTTCATTAATGAATGTTTTTACACTGCCGGAGTCCACCATAGCGTTCACGAAGTGCCCGTTAATTTGGCATTGAGTGAATGTGACATCTTTGGAGTTAGTTCCTAGTCAGGATAGAGAAGGTGAGGGGTAGTCAGAGTCGTCATAAAGAACAGCAGTATGAGTGTTAGAAATAGAAGATTTACACACTTTAGCCCAATGACCATTTTTTTGCATTTTTTACATTCGGCGTTTCGTGCAGGACATAAATATCGAGGATGACGTGATTTTCCACAGAAAAAACAAACCCCTTTTGGATGCATATTTTCTTTAGTCACAGCTATACGATTGTAGCCCGAAGGATTATTTGTAGCTGCTACAGTAAAGTTATTTGCGTAGCTTATCGAATGCTTTTCTGCTTGTTTAAGAGATCTGGCCGTGGCATATGTGTCTTGTAAAGTCAGGATGGGTTTTTCTAACAGTCGTTGTCGGATGCACGAAGAAGAAATTCCGCCGATGAAAGCTTCCCGAATGTATTGATTTTTGTTTTCTTCAGCAGAAACCGCTTCGAAGTTACATGTTTTGGCAAGCATTTCCAATTGTAGTATGAAGGCATCTATATTTTGTGTTGTTTTTTGCTTCGTCGTCATCAATCGATATCTATTATAAACAATATTTTCAGGTTTTAAATAAGCGGCGTCCAATGTTCTTAATGCACTATCGTAGTCGGTTTTATCGCTTATTAAATCGAAAACAGAGGCTGAAATAATATTGATCAAGGCAAAGAAATTATCTGAAGTGTTTTCGATTAATCCGTTATTATGTGAGCGGATATAATTCTGGAGGGTTAATTTCCAATGCCTATAGGATTTTTCGGAATTAGGGCATGTAGGTTCCACCTCGAATCTGTCGGGACGTAAGATTCGATCCATTATTTTTTTTTTTTTTTTACAGTTAATAAAATTGAAGTGAATAGTATCAGTAAGTAAAGAATTGCCTTTTAGAAAGGTTTTATTAACTGTAAAATACACGTACGCTCTTGAAAGGATCGAGCGGGAAAATGAAACAGAGGGCGCTTTTATTATGAATGTCAATCCCAAGGGGGATAACTCTTAACAACAAATTAAATCATAACATTCCCTCTGCTAATAAAATCTTTATTGATGGAGATTTTAATGCTAGGGTGGGAAGAGATTTTTACACATGGAATGTGTTGAGTAAACACGAGGTGGGCAAGTGTAATAGCTGATGTTGTTGCAGTTTTTTTAAGAGATGGGTTTTAAAATCGTGTTTCAGCAGAAGGACAAATGCAAGACGACCTAGATGCATCCTGGTTCTAAACAATGGCACTTGATAGAATATGTGTTAGTCAGAAAACGTTAGATGAGGGATATCTGCAGTGTTCGTGTCATGCGGGATGCAGTGTGCTGGATCGACCATCGGTTGGTCCGTGCAAAGATTAAGTGTATAGTGAAGTTCAAGATGGGGAGAGCTAGTGTGACTATCCCACAGCGACTTAATGTTGCCCGTCTAAGGGACAATATTGTGAGGGAGAAACTGGTTAAGGAGATTAAAGAGATTGATTGTGAAAACACTTGGCCTGCTTTTAAGGAATCTGTCTGTGAGGTATGTGAGAGGATATTAGGTTATTGTGAGCGTAAACATCAGGATTGGTTCAATGAGAAATGATACTGAAATTCAGGCTCTGCTTGATTCAAAAGCCAGGTCATTACGCGCTTATCTCGGTTGTGGTTTGATGAATGGTGAGCAAGATCGATTGAGGGTCAAGTTTAAGGCAATCAAGCCCGAGGTGCAGAGGAGGTTGCATAACATGCAGGATGAATGGTGGAGACAGAAAGCTGAGGAAATACAGCTCACCTCGGATTCGAACAACACCAATGTCTTATACAGCCAACTCCGTGCGGTTTACGGACAATCCAGATCACCTATCACGACTCTGCGATCGAGGGATGGTGGGGATTTTCTTCGAAACCCTACCAACATTCTTCATATATAGAGGGAGCATTTCGATGACCTCCTGAACAGACCTTTTTAAGTCGATCAGGAGTTTGTTAGGTCGATTCCTAGCAATCCGGTCAAGGATATCTTGGCAGAGGTTCCTTCTCTCCAGGAGGTTGAAGCAGCTGTCCATAAGCTGAACAATGGAATGTCTACTGACTCGAATCGTTTGCCTGCGGAGATCTTTAAATGTTCTGGACCCAAGATGATGTAACGCTTAAAGACTTGTTGCAGACTTCTTGGCGGGATGAGTTTATTCTGATTTTACTAAGGCCTTTGATACAGTCAATAGGGATGCTTTGTGGGAGATTCTGAAAAATCTTGGCTGTCCTGACAAGTTTGTAACCATTTTAAAGCTCTTCCACGATTATATAAAGGCTGTGATCAACGTTGGGGAAAGCTGGCTGATCCTATCTCAGTAGAAAATGGTGTTAAGCAGGGAGATATTCCAGCACCCACACTCTTTGCATTGTATTTCACTATGATCTTTCGGTGGCATTTGGGGGTGCTCTGGTGGTATCTATATTCGTTACCGAACTACTGGGGGGTTGTTCAACATAAGGCGCGTCAATGCAAGTACAAAGGTTCTCGCCAACACGGTTCGTTACTTGCTCTATGCGGAAGACTGTGATCTGGTGGCTCATACAGTGACTTATATGCAACATCTTGTGGACGCCTTTGCAGTTGTCTGCAGCGCATTTGGCCTCACCATCAATCTGAAAAAAAAACTGTCTTAATGTATCAGTCTGCTCCGGGCATGCCATACTATGACCCATCAGTTTATATCTGTGGATCAGAGATAGTGGTTGTCACTAATTTTGTATACTTAGGTAGCACACTGAGTATGTTTGGAGCACTGGATGATGAGGTATCGTTACGGATCAGCAGGGCAAGTGATGCCTTCGGAATGTTGGAAGGGCGTTTGTGAAGTCATGGGATCCTGCTGCCAACTAAGATTACGTTTTATGCCGCATGCGTTCTCTCTACTCTTCTTTATGGTTGTGAAACTTGGACAACATACAGGGTACATTTGAGACGTCTCGAGCGGTTTCACCAGATGTGCCTACGGCGAATCTTAGGTGTGGGTTGGCAGATGCATGTCAGTGATGTAGAGGTGCTTGAACGGACCCAATGCCTTAGCAGTAAGGCTCACGTAATCAAGCATAGGCTGAGATAGAGTGGGTATTTGGAGAGGATGTTAGACAATCAGCTTCCCAAACAACACCTTTATGGCTAGCTCGCCGAGGGAAGACGTCCTGCTCAAAAGCGTAAATTGAGATTCAAGGATTGTTTAAGATCCACCTTTAAAAAATGTGAGAGTGATGAAAGAACCTGGGAGAGTCTTGCTTTTGATCGCGAAGGGTGGAGAAGGACCTTGCCGGGAGGTGTGGGTAAGTTTGAGGCGGATCGACCCCAGAATGAGCGGTTGAAGCGCGACATCCGGAAAGGGAGGGTGAAAGGAGCTGTGGATGGGAGGGGGCGCCAAATTGGTCTGGAGTGTGAGGTGTGCGGAAGAATATGTTTGAGCAGAGCTGGGCTGATGAGCCACCAGTTTACTCATCGGCGCAGTGGACCACAAAGCAGTGAGCCCTCATTCTTTTCCCTTTTCCTCACTCTCTATCCCTTATTCGAGCTTATTCGAGGAGAGCAAGGAGCGTTTAAAAACATCCGTTTCCCGTAACTCACCTTGTATTAAATAACTGAGTGAAAACATACGTAGATAATATAAAGTGAGAGAGAGAGAGAGAGAGAGAGAGAGAGAGAGGGAGAGAGAAAATAGGGCTTGGTGCTTACAAATGTGCGCTGACCATTTCTTTTATCTTTCCAAAATCGAGAATTTTATCTGTTTGGCTTGCCCAGTCTTCAGTGAAAGCTGCCATATTCCAATGTGCCATTTGCATTCGACAAGTTATATTCAGAAGATGTGTCCTCTGATATTATCGTTCATCGATATCCGATGGTTTGGCGTCTTTCAACATGAACAGTATTTTCAAGTACGTTCCTTTTTTCTCTCCACGTTTATTGTCAGACATCTGTGTTGTCTACTCAACGTGCCTTGGGAACTGTCGTTACATAGTACTAATATATAACTTCTGCCACATTTGAAACCTTTTGATACGGTATATAAATATTTTGAGAAAATAATAATACCAGTTCCGCTGACTTACTTTATTCACTTCGTTCTCTTTCAACGTTAAGACTGATAGATCGAACGGCCGATTGATTGATCGATCGACGGCACTTGGTATCGAATTACATGGACACAATGTAAAAAATTTAGAATCCATATTTGTATAAATGAATAATATTTTTGACATGGAAGAAACCGGATCCCTTTAGCCCCTAAAAGCAGTCAATATGCCCGAGCAAAAATACAGCATGGAGGAAAATAGATAATGATTGGCAGGTTATCGGGAAGAGCGGATCCAGTTTCACTTAAAAGCTACGCCTTGTGTAATTTTTGAGGGGCTTCCTTACTCTTTCTATTATTATTATTATTATTATTATTATTATTATTATTATTATTATTTGAAATCGCAGTAGTAGTAGTAGTAGTAATGATGGTGATCGAAGTGGTAGTCTTATTAAAGGAAACATGCAATTTTCTACTGTTGTGAAACCCGCATTTTATGAATAAGAATTGCACTTTCTCATATATTATTTCCAAGAGTTATTTTAAATACGTCTATGCATATCTATACGAGGCCATGTCTGTCTACCGATAGGTTTGCTTACCTATTACGTTTATTGTAATAGTATGCCTATCCTTTAAATAACTGAATTAACAGAGCCAATTGACTTCGCCTCGTCTTCCTATTTGATGTCAATCACTAGTGGGGTAGAGGCAATGGTGATATATACGCTGCATAAGAGCACTCTAAATGCTGTGTTTGCGCAAGTACCAATAACGAAACAGGCGACATTAAGAGTGTATATCATATCATGGCGTATTGGTTGTTATTGTTTGGATACTACACTTAATAAAATTATTATTTAAGTTGTTTAAAGTTGCCATTGTACAAATTAATAAACCTGATGACATTTATGATGATATTAATATAAATATTAATGTTAAAAATAACGATAATAATTCATTTCTATCTGAAAAGCCTTTGAATAGCTGTACAAAATGCCATGAATTGATTTGTCCTACTCATAGTCCTTGGAACAGCAGCAAAGTTTGAGACAATCTACATTTCTCATATATATATATATATATATATATATATATATATATATATATATATATATATATATATATATATATATATATATATATATACATTTTATATATATATATATACATTTCTTATATATATATATATATATATATATATATATATATATATATATATATATATATATATATATATATATATATATATATATATATTAGAGAGATAGATGTAGTTTGCGTGAAGGACTATATACTATGCTGTTAAATGTAAAATTTAGAAGGCAGTACACTGCATAGGTAAGGGAAAGACACAAATTGAAGCAGATGAAAAAGTCATATTAATACAAATTACAAATACATGCGTATATATTCATATATTTCATAAAAATATTATTTATATTTGTACCGTGATTGGCTGGGTAAGCCGGTAGGATGGAATACCTGTGTTCTATGATATTTTGAGAAAGATTTTGTCGTCAGATATTTATTGGATTTGGGTTCAAACACGCTTCTGTAAACAGTAACAGCCTTACATTTGGAAACAATTAAATCAAGATTAAACATTTAAAATAGTTAATCTACCTTTATAAAACCCAGCAACTACTAATAAATTGGATAATATATTTAAGATGTAGCCACGTTTAAAAACGTTTAAATGCATTCTATGATGTTAGTTTATCCTGTCAACATTCTTCTGAATTTGCACCGCAACTGTCCCAATAGAATAAATAAAATGACGCAAGAGTTCTAGATCGTTTAACAATACCTAATATATAACATTGATTTTCTTAAATAGTACACTAATATCTATCTATCTATCTATCTATCTATCTATCTCTCTCTCTCTCTCTCTCTCTCTCTCTCTCTCTATACATATATATATATATATATATATATATATATATATATACTTAATTTACTAACATAAAATTAATAAACGAAAGTATAGATTTATGCGTAAACTTTAAGTATTTACGTTAGAGGGTATAATAATTCGTTTCTTGTTTAAATTACTGTAAAATCGTTTAAATTACATGTAACGTTTTAAAAGACGCTGGAAATGCTCTCCGTTGAGTTCTATGCATTTCTGAGCTCGGTAAACAACGTTTGAAGATACTGCCTGTAGATCTTTTCTGGTGATTCTCCTGAAAGCTTTGGTATGTTTTATTTTGTTTGTCAAGATTGTGAAGATTATTTGCATAAACTATTTGTTTTTAGGTCACCCAAAATAACAAACACATGGTGACAATTCGGGGAAAGTTGTAGCCATAACCCTTTGCTATTTTGTTCTCTGTTCCGTAAACATGTCATGAACTCATGTCAGTGATCTGTAAGACGTGTGTCATGTAGCGCCATCTTGAATAAAGAATTGCATTTTGTCTTGTGATATCAGTTGCTAGTAAGGAGAAAGATTAAAAAGCTCAGGCTGCTTTTAAATGGACCGCTTAACTTGAAAAAAAATGATTAGAGAAAGATTAGAGATATCGCGCATATATATATGTGTGTGTTTGTGTGTGTATATATGTATGTATATATATGTATATATGTGTGTATATGTATATATGTATATATATGGCATAATCGCTTGGATATATATATATATATATTTAAATAAGGGAGTAGTCACCAACAATGTGTATTTTTTAACATCATTTTATTATTTCGTGTCTTAATTTTTCATTTAGAATTATGTTTGGATCATTGTAATAATGTTTTTAAGTCATTGAAATCGTTTACGCGCGTTTCAGACGATCTGTGATGCGTCCTCGTCAGAAATTATTTTCAAATGTGTAAAAATGGCGATTTTCGTAGTTAGTTTGAAGTTTTTCCAAGGGGTGGAGGCTTGTAAGTGTTTATTATACATTGGTATGCTGAATTTTTATTGCTTTTTTATTTGGTTTGTCCATGGAGCCGTTGACCTCGCTGTAGTCAGTCGCTATCTCTTTCTGCTAATGTTTTTTTTTCTTTTCCTTTAGGGTGGGGTAGGGTGTGTGTATGTGCGTGTGCGTGTGTGTGTGCGTGTGTGTATGTGTGTGTGTGCGCGTGTGTGTGCGCGTGTGTGTTTGCTTTTATTGGTTTGGAAATGCGTATATCGTTTTATAGTATTTTGGGGTTATTTGCTTCCTTAGGAAGGCGGCTGTGGTCCGAGGTCGTTACTAATGTGTATGTGTGGGGAGGGGGGGACTGGCTCTTCTGAAGTAAGGGTAGGGGTGCTTTCATTCTATTTTGATATTTATTTTTTGGATTCTTGGATTTTAGTATTGTGATTTTTCGTTTTAGTCTTATATTATGTTTGTTTAGAAAGAGGGGTGTATTTAAAATAGGGGATTTTTTAATGTTTCTATTTATTTGTCTCCCCATGTTGGTATGGCCAGACCCAGGATCGGTTCCTAGTGTGGGGAAGATTTTGTTCCTCAGAGGGGGGCATTAGAGGGGGTGTAGGTATGGGAGGGGGATGATAGAAGGGAAAATAGTCGTTTCAGTCATGAGGGGGTTCTCCTCCCCTGACTGAGGAGGGAGCGAGGTGTTGGAACAGATATTATACTATGGTTGTAGGTGTCTCCTAGTGTTGTTGGTTTCGAGGTTAAGTAGGGTTGGTATTGTTCAGTGTGTTGTATTAGAGATAGGGGTGTTATGTCTGTGTGCGGTTGTATGCGCGCACGTGTGTGTGTTTTAATGTGTCGGTTCTGAGTTATGTATGGGTGTGTATATGTGCATGTGTATGGGTGTGCATGCGAGTGTACCTTGCATTTCATGTTTTGTGTGATGGTATTAGGTTCTGTTCAGTTCAGGAGTGAATCTGGTGATGAAGTTTTTTTCTTGTGTAAGTAAATAAAAATAATTGTCTGTTTGGGAGATTGGCATTATTTTGAAGCTGTTTCCACTGCATGTGTGTACGTGTTTTGAAACATAGAGGTGTCTGTTATCTGCAATTTTGATGTTGCTCTTATGTAAGGCCACTCTATTGCTGAAATGTTTGGTGGCGCCTATGTAGGATTTGTTGCATGTTGTGAATCTTAGTGCGTATACTACATTTCTGGAGGTGCAATTTAGATCCTTTTTTATTTTGAATGTTTGTGCTGGGTTTTTGAATGTGTATATGTTACCTTCTATTATTATGTCACATACTCCACTCTAGCATACGTCTCTACACACAACACAAACAACCCAGAACAATTCACACAGATAACAAAAAACCTTATCCTCCTCAATCAGAACGACAAACTAAATAACATACTTAAAACAACAAAAATAATAAAAAACAAACGCCAACCCAAAAACTTAAAACACATCCTAACTTCCTCAAAACTCGTCCCACATACTACAAAAGGAGTTACAAAATGCAACAAATTTAAGAAATTCAGATCAATATGGGAACAAAAGAGTCCAGGTCGACCAAAAAAAAAATAACCCCATCACTGGATCGTCGTATCAGAAGAAGTTTTAAAAAAACTCCAGTTTGAGCTCAAGTCGATTGAAAAGCCAAATAGCCACAAAATGTAGTCCTAAAACCATCAGAAGGCATCTGAAAATGAAGGATTTCAATCATTTAAAGCGACTGCAAAACTCACGTCTTCTTGAACAGTACAAAACTGATCGACTTAAATATGCCGCCAAATACCAGACTTGGGATAAAGAAAAGTGGGAAAATGTAATTTTTTCCGATGAGAAAAATGTTAGTCTTGATGGTCCAGATTGATTTCAACACTATTGGCATGAAAGAAATTTTCCCAAAGAGACTTTTTCAACTCAGCATAGTGGAGGAGGTTGTTTAATGATCTGTGGTACTTTCTAGTCAGCTGGGACCTAAAGTTGCAAGTAGTGAAAGGCCGGCAAACATCATTGAAGTACATTTCAATGCTTGAAAATACTTCTGTCAGGACTAAAGGTCCACGTCTGTGTGGAAGAAATTGAATTTTCCAGCAAGACAACGCTGCGATACACACCTCTCGACAAGCACGAGAATACTTTTCGTCAAATAACATAGAATTGTTAGATAATCCGGCATGTTCTCCGGACCTCAATCCCATTGAAAATCTTTGGGGATGGATGGCAAAAGAAGTGTTCAAGGATGGAACCCAGTATGATTCGATAAATGCACTTTCTGATTCAGTTTTCAGTACATGGGATAAAATTCCTTCGCAACTGATAGAAAAATTAGTCGCAAGCATGCCGAAGAGAATTTTTGAAGTAATTCGTAATAACGGTGGCTATACTAAAAACCGAGACCCTTTTTAGTAATTTATAATTGCCTTTTGTTTGATAAATTATCAGTGGTCCTATCATTTTGACCAGGTGAAAATGTTTGGGTTTTTTTTTAAAATAATTATTAGATCAAGGTTTAGATTTCGAATGAAGCAGATTTTAATTTTCCATAATATTTTCCCTTTATATATAAACTTGAGTATCTACTGGAGAGAAACTCGAATGCTTACTTGACACTATCATCGCGTGCTTAAGGTCTCTCGCACGAGAATATTTTCCCTATAAGTAAACCATGGCTTAATATCAAAAGTCACATAGTTGATGGCTCAAATTAACTCCATATATACTGGTTTATCTACAATGGTTTTTAAGAAAAGCACTGCATCTTATTCAAGTGATGTTACTTATAGTAAGCTGACTACTTCATCAGAGTAGATGCTTTCTTGTGCTGACCTCCAGTAAGAGCAAGATATAACACGAATATATACTGTAACATTTTAATTGTCAATTAGGAAAACGAAAATAATGTTCTTAATATACACAAGAGATAATAATCATGACAACGGTAGGGTATAAATCGATATGACATTAGTAAAGGCGGAATTGTCGACCCCCATGACAAATAATAACAGTACAAATTTGTAAAATATAATTAGTTCTTCGTAATTTTTGCTGGATTTTCAAGACAAATGATTATTAAAAATCTTGTGTTTTTTTCCTCCTCATTAAACTAGTGATTTTTGAAAGATTCCCTAAAAGCTTAAAGCCGGAAAAATTGAACCCAATATTATTACAATTTATTCACACGTAAATAAGGAAAATAAGACGATTTTTTAAAAATTCTCTCTAAATTCAAGTAATTGATCGATGTCGTTAATTGTTATTTTTAAAATAAAGCTGAAATAAGTATAAAGTGAAGTGAAATATTATAGAAAAAATCTCATGTTTTGTTACTCTTAATGCAACCACATCAGATGTTTGTTTTGGAGGGATAACACTGTCACTTCCTTTTACATAATAAAATATACTCAAATGATGAAATAACATCTATTTAATTTTGGTTCACAATCGTTGTCGATTTATAACTTTTTTCTCGATTTTACGAAAAAAACGTGAGCAATAATTATGTTTTACGAAAAAATGTTATTATTTATTATTTGCATTTAAAATTGTCGTCTATGAAATTTCAATAGATTTCCAAAATATGTTTTCATAATTGATTTTTTTAGAGTCTATAAAGCAAATTTTGGAAGATTGCCTTTTAAAACTTATCACGTAGACGCACTATCTTACTCTTAATAATTTTGTTTTTTAAATCGATGCCGGTTTTAGGCAATTTAAAATTATATGTAGAAATCGAACGTGAATAATTTTTCAATGGTAGACCAATTTGAGCATATTTGGTTCTTACTAATTAAAATCCACGCGTTTTCTTAAAAATCCAACTGCGTGAGCTTAGCTGTGATTAGAAAGAAAAAGGTTTTGTAGGACCAGATTTTTAAAAATAAAAATATTTTTTTTAATTAGGAATACAGATTTGTAGAACATTAATAAGTTTTAATATTTAATGGTAAAATTGACTCTTCTTAATTTTTTGATAAAGTTAATTTAATTATTTAGTTTTAAAATTCTTTGTCTACCGCTGGTTTCAAATTATTATCTTTAACATTTGTTTATTTACAATCTCACTCTTTCTTGAAATAAATTGTTAGTCATTTAAAAGAATTTTTTTAATTTCATAATTTGACATATATAGATCGAACCTATTTCAATTGTTTCCTCATTGCTAGAACAAAATATAATACCCTAAAAACTGAAACAATTATAAATTATGAGTTAATTAAATTTGTCCGTGTAGTCTATTCATATCTAAAAAACATGTTAAGTGTATAATCTCATACAAAGCATTTTAATTTGAAAACAGATTCCCGATACAATTTATACAAGGATGAAGCTAAAGTTTCAATAAGGTGCAGTTATGGGAATTATTTAAATAATATTTCATAGAAAAAAAAGGAATTTAATAGAAAAAATAATTTAAATATAACTGTTGCCGGGTGAGAAATTACGATATTAAATAATTATTTTTTATTAAAATTTCTTTCTGTTGGGTCAAATGAAAAATATATTTTCATAAATAAAACTAAAAATATTTTTCATCTTATAATTAGAAATAAATGCATTTATTCAAAAAATTGTATTTAGTTTAATTCATGTAAAATATTATTCAACATATGTCAATGATATTTTAAAGATTAATTTGTTAAAAATAAGGATATGCTTTCAATTATCTGCTTTCATAGTTTGTTATATAAGGTCTTTGTTCTTAGGGTTTAGCTTTTTGATGTACAAAATAGAATGCGTTTTTTCATCAAAAGTAAGATTATTACTGTTAATAATCCACTTGAAAAATTAATTGAAACAAAACTTCACCAAAATAAAAATGTATATTTGTACTAAGTTTCATTTCCTATATTTTTAATGTTTTTTAAATCATGGTTTTAGGATATTTACTGCATCATTGTATTTTTTTTTCATTTCTTAAGTTTGGTTTTTGTCTGGCATAAATAAACAAATTTAGCAGGTTTTATCGAGTGTAAAATTAGTGAGGTTTGTTTGCGATTTAAACCCAATCGTCTTTCGTCAGTATAGAGTATAAGTTACAATAGAATTCTGTTCATGCTACTAGCCATTTCTTATACGTTTCTGTTATGGATGTTTAATATTACGGCCATAGCTAGGATATACACCCGGTCGATATATCGGTAAATTTTTATCGTATGTGCATGCCATCATTCCTGCTCTTCTGTTTATATACTTATCAATTCTTCCATGTAATAACATTCAACATGTCAGTAGGTATGAATTAATGAATGCCTGAATATCTCGGTTCCATCGGGTTTTATTAACTACTACTTATAATTAAAATAAAATCTAATTATGAAGAACATACTAAATAAAATTAATTATATATGTATATGTATATATATATATATATATATATATATATATATATATATATATATATATATAAAGCTGAACGTATGTGTGTGTGTCTGGTCACGAATAGGCTCCTATGTGGTTGACTATTATACAAAACTGATCACATATAATGATAGAAGATGTATCGAAACACAGGAATTGGTATGTTTGATCTTGCATAATGACGATTCATTGGAATTGTGGGGTCTGCGTACCCGCCTGGTCTACAAAGTATGGAAATAAAAAAAAATTAAAACTTTAAAAAAATGTTTACAAGTGTTTTTGATATGGATATACATAATAATACTTTGATAAGTATGTTTTAACTTAAATAGGGATTGTATAATAAAATTGTGTGCAAGCCTGGACTCCATAGAATGGAAATAGACACATACTTTAATAAACATTTTTCATATCTACCTGCGTAAGTATACTTTGATAATTATGTTTTAGTTTGAAAAAATATAGTATGATAAAATTATGGGGTATTCGTTATCGGCTGACCTCCATAGAATGAAAATATGTCACAAAGTTTCACAATTTTTTTTAATAGAGATACACAGAATATTGTGATAAGTGTTTCAGTGTGAACGGGTATCCTATAATAAATTATGGAGTTTATCTATTTTATTGTTACTTTCATCATATTGTGATTTGGTTTTGATACCCCAAAATACAAAGCTATCTCTTTACAACCCTTCCTTTTCATAACCTATCATCTATATATATAAAAGCGAAAATGTATGTGTGTGTGTTTGTATGTATTTATGTATGTTTGTGTGTCTGCTAAAAACTTTCGACAGACACAAAAAAATTCACAAACTTGGTCTCATATGAAAGCCCCACCTTCCGGACGACAAATATCGAAATATCGGCCCAAAGTAACCATCAGAAGTGCGTCAACTGATCGATTTTCTGCAGGGGGAGTCCCCCCAAAAAGTGACATTTTAATGTTAAACATTACATATTTTTAAATCGATTTACAACTGCCCCAAAAAATACGGCCGCCAACTCTTATACATAAAGTAAACACGCGGTCGTTTATTTTGAGTCAACTTGTATTTAAAACCCGCTGAGTCATGTCACGTGATCTTGACGTCAGCAACCTCTAATGGCCGTCGGAATTTACAATTTAAAAATGTTGTTATCGGTAAAAAAAAAAATTAATTAAAGCTAAACTATGAACTTCTACGCTATGGCAACGTTACCAAAGTTATTACCACATTCAAAATAGGTAGATACGATAGTTAAACGAAAAATAAAGTAAAAAAAAAGTGAAGTAAAAAAAAAATACGCTTACAAAAAAATATTAACGATCGAAGTGTTTTTTTAAATAAAAACCGCCAGACGCCATTTTCCAGTCTTTAGAGTAAGGCAGACGAGGTGTGTGTGTGAGAGAGAGAGATAGAGTGAGAGTGAGAGAGAGAGTGAGAGAGATGTCTAGACAGATTCGACAGTGGGGAGGGTCAACAACGCATGCGTCACATGACGTCATGACGCCGTGACCTGATTTACTTTAAATAGTTGATAAACCGAGCAGACGCCGCTTTAGCGCAGGTAGTTAAGGGATTGGTTCATTATCTAAACGTTTTGGGTTCGAATCGTGGTGTGAGATGTTTTTGTTTTGTTTTTTTCGATTTTTTAAATTTAAATATTGAACCCTGTATTATTTAAGCAATTTTTCACGTAATGTTCGTTCGTTTGCCTTACGTTATTTTTTTTTGTGTTTTACCCCCCTCCGCTTAATTAAAACGTTGTTTTATGTTCTTACTTCGCTTATAACAATGCTTACATCGTCATCGTCGTCGTCGTAACGCTCGACGACTTTCAAACATCTTTCACTTCTGACTGGCCGATTTTATTTTCAAACTTCGCCTCATGGTTCGGCTTCGATCCTACCCCCCCGTCTTCTTTTTATTTAACATCACACACCCCTACAAACACCCGGGCAACGCTAGTACTTTCATTAATCAGAGTCCATTTTCTGTAGGCGATTTTCGAACCCAGTCAACGGCGGGTACTTTTGCTAGTATATATATATATATATATATATATATATATATATATATATATATATATATATATATATATATATATATATATATATATCGTTCACTTAAGCCGATGTACGCAGATCATGATGGTAAAATCCCATTGTCAATCTTGGCCTTCTTGCATGACATTTTCGATTTACATAAATGTTAATTTCAATTATATTCTCGCAGCGGTTAACGTTGGCTGAGCGATTTGTTTCATGCTAGTGGAGTCAGAGATTGCTTCCTGGTGGCGTTAAAATCTCCCGACCGGCAGTAATCGTAATTCACTACACTGATGATTCCCTAAGGATGAAACCCTAGTAAAAATTCACACACACACATACGCGCTATTTTATATAATTATAATTGAAATCTCTAAGAGTATATGATTAGACACGTTGTCTATTTTTGTTTAGTACAATAAACCACTGGGCTGCGAATAAAAAGTGATTTTGGTATAAATTACACGTTTATTGAATGACATTATCTGCACAAATATAAGTGTCAACGAAAAAGTAGCCTCATACATAATGTCAATTATATTTTGTTTATACAGGAACTGCTATCATATTGATCACGTGATTTGTCCGTTTACAAGCGGGTTAACCGTTAATAAGTTCACTTACGCGGCCAATGGAGTGGAATTGTCTAGAAATCAAGGCATAGATGCAGCAATCACCGACTAGAGCGGTGCGTATATGTCTCCATGATGTCTATATCTCTAAATGCTTTTTCTCGCCGTTTCCACGAAGCGGAAAGAAAGTGCGCGAAAAGATGGAGTCGGAAAATTTATATCAGTTTATTTTGGTGAATCGATCGGTTGTGAGCATCTTATCACCCGAGCAACGCTATACGCCTCGACCTCGCTGGCGACCAGTTCGCCATTTTTATATTTTGTTTATTTTGTTTGGTTCAGTCGATTGACTAATTTTTTTGCAATTTAACCGCTTTCAGAATGTTATTTTTTAAATCACTATTTCCTATCTGTTTCTCTTTCTTCCTACCAATGTTATTAGATGTCTTCCTCGGTTCGTTCTCTCTCTTTTCCTCTCTACTCTTCAATCCCTTTCTCTCTCTCTCTCTCTCTCTCTCTATATATATATATATATATATATATATGTATATATATATGTATATATATATATAGATCTATATGTGTGTGTGTGCGCGAGCGCTCATGTGTAATTCACTTTTTACTTTCACTGTGATATATTTGAACGATAATAACTCTAACGAAATGCTAATTAGAAATTATTTTCACACATCACACACGTACACACAAACGGATACGTATATAATTATCGTGTGTATACGTGTGCGTTTGTCTGGGTGTATCATGCTTATATAAATATAATGGCAACTAGGCTACTCAAATATTTCGCGTTTCAGTGAGGGAATCAACAGGCTAAACCTGGAATTCGTATTACTTGTCTCACTCTACCTTTATATATATATATATATATATATATATATATATATATATATATATATATGTGTGTGGGGGGGTGTTGGTGGATGTGTGGGCGTGTGTGTGTGTGTTTGTATTATTCAAGTAGAAGTATAAAAATATAGTTTCATTTTCAAGAATATATCATAGGACAGTATCAAGGATGTTGTCGACATCACTGACGATAATAGATGCTTAATCCTGGAAACAGAGCATATAGATAGGGTATTAAGCCTGGAAAAGATAATACATTATCCACGATTTAACATATATTACCCTATTTTCTTAATATAGTATATTCATCATTCCCTCCGTTAAACTCCGAAAGACCCTCTATAAGGGAAGCTGATCCTGGAATTTAAAGGCAACGCTTTCGCAATTATCAACTACTCACCTTCTGAATCGGCACTGTTAGAGTCCAGTGGCAAGGAGAACCCCAGGTCGACTGGAAACAATGCCGAGATAAGCGGAGAGTACACACCGCACCTGATACTGATATACCCAAAGAGTCGCCCATTTTATTACTGACCAGAGTATTAAATTAAAACATGATTATATATATATATATATATATATATATATATATATATATATATATATATATATAGTGAGAGGTAAAAAAATCAGGGGAAAGTGTTCGATACGTTGGTAGAGCTAAATACGTTTTTATTATTTCAATATCGGGGGTATTTGCTTAAATCGTTACAAGATTGTTTCGATAGAGGGGACAAAAAAATTATTCAGCCCATGTCGTCAGACAATTTAAGCAATTTTGTTGTCTTAAATTGTCTGTGGATAATTGTTTTATACCGTCTATAGAAACACTCTTTTAATGATTTAAGCAAATACCCCCGAGGTTGAAATAATAAAAACGTGTTTAGCTCTACCAACATATCGATCACTTTTTCCCCCGTATTTTACGTCTAAATTGTAATAAATGTTGAAAATAATTGAATAGAAAGTTAGTTTTAGGGAGTTTATAGGAGTATATTTTTCTTTAGGATAGGAAATAATCTTTATGCTAGTTGAAAAAAAATTTGAAAGTCTAATATTTTTCTGTTGTTCGAATATCGACTGTTTAGCGATATCAGAAATGATAAATAAACATGAAGCAAGGGTAAATATTCAGGTACACATCAGTCTGTTATATGAGAAATCCAAGTAAACGGAACTAAATACACATCCACAATAGATGCGAAAGTTTAAATTTTTATCTCATATTTCCATCGTAAAGCGAAGAATATGTAAAATTCAATATTTTCAGTTAAAGAGAATCAAATATGCTAGTATGTCGATTATCTATATTTATATAGTCATAAAATTATCAGTATTGTCAAAAAGAACTTCTACAAATGCTTATCTGCAGAGTAAGTACGTCGCTATATTGTTAGATAAATCTTTAGATTCTTCGTATTATCTGGATTTTTCGAATTACTGTTATCATTATTATTCTTACAACGCTTCGGTCGATATATCCTTTTTGGACTTTCTACTAGTGTATCCCGTCGAACTCGGTGATCGTTCTGTCAAACTTTGAAATCTTGATGTCAAACTCGGGAATCTGTATGGCATTTAGAACGGCACCCTTTGTTTAATGTACAGTAGGAATTTTCTCTTGTTTCATCAACTATGATTGACTAAAAGTCCTAAGTAATTTGCAATTATACTTCGAGTGATTCACTTTGCTGAGATTTGAAGTAGAGGATGAAACACATTGAAAAAGTTCAGTTGTAATGTGGCGTTCTTTTCAATGTTGAAGTTTAAAAATGAAATCAGACCTGATGAAATAAAGGATTATGTTGAAATAAACGCAAGGACATAAGAATTTATTAATAATTGATTAAATAATATATTCACAAGAGTTATTTCTCAGTAAAATAGAAATGTATCTATTGTATAAGGCGTGTTCATATGTATAATTGAAGACTACATTATCCTAAGTTAGGATGGAGAATTTCTTAATAAGGAATTAAAATGATAGTGAACAGAGGTAATTTAAACAGTAAAGTAAAAAGGTCAATTACGAGAGCTTATTTTTTCTTTTTTCTTTTAGAATCAACGTTTTATATAAATATATAGTTGTATGTTTGGGGATAATTAGACAACTGCTTTTATCCCTTTGTAAATATTTTAGCACATATTTGCTAAACGTTTCAAATCGTCCACACATTAAAATATTTAAATGCTCTGGACAACGTTTTCCATGTCCTTAGTGCCATCAAAACACTGTCGTTGGTATGTTATCGGCTTCTTCTGAAATACTTAATGTGTCTACTCGTGCTGGTAAAAAATAGAACATCATGTTTTTTTGGAGTTAAATTTTTATTGAGGATGATCTGTGAGATGTAATTGGTGCTAAAATATCCCTATCATGCTAAACTAACTGAAATAGTTGTTTTACGACATAATTTTTTTCATATCAATTAAAATGTCAGTTTTTGAATATTTCGTGTTTCAAAATAATAGAACAAAGCAGATAATTAACATAAACACAAATAAAATTAATCAATATTTAGTAGCAGCACCTTTTGCCTTGATAATAGCATCAAGTAGACACTGAATCCGATGTGTTCTGGATTGAAATATTCATGGTTGCAAGGGTAGTAGGTTTTTCTTTGCGGAGCTTCCTCTTTATCTGGTCCCACAAGGCTTCAATAACGTTCAAATCTGGCGAGTTCGCCGGCCATTCCAGAAGAGGGATCGATCGTTCTCGGATCCAGGAAGGCGTGGTCTTAGCACAGTGTGCGGGTGCCAAATCATGTTTAAAAATGATGTCTGTAGCCTCCCCGTTAAACTGGTTATCAAACTCTGGCAGTAAATTAGCTTCCAGAATATATTGGTATACTCTTGCGTTTACAGTTCCTTTGATGATGCATGAATTACGAACACCTTTAGCACTTCTGACCAATCAAATCATGCAAGACCGCGGGAACTTCACATAGTTCTTAACGCATTCTTGGTTATAACGTTCCGTTGTTCTTCGCCAAACACGTGGCCTTTGGTCGCTGAAGCAGATACAAAACCGAGACTCATCTGTAAAGATCACACGCCGCCATTCGTCTGCAATCCAGATTTGATAAGCAGTTGCCCCTCGCCACCTATTCAACATCTGCTTCTTGTTAAGGAGCGGTTTGGTGGCAGCTATATGATTTCGGTATTCCTGTTGCCGGAGCCTTCGGTAGATAGTGTTTCTCGAAATATCGGCACCAGAAGCCTGTTTCCACGCTTCAGTGATGTGATTTGTTAGAATCGACTTTTCCTTGCCAATTTGTCCAGTGCTCGGTCTTGTCTTTCGGTGGTTCTTTTCTTTCGTCTGCATTTCTTGCGATTGCTGTTGGAAACACCCTCAGCACCTGTCTGGATCAATTTGTTCACCACCTATCTTGAACACCAGAGCTTGATTGCGATTTCCAGATGCATATTTTATTTTATTCAAATTAATAGAATGTTTCTATATGAACTCTCATTCTTGACGTTATTTTCGCGTTGCCTACGCACAGTTAAAACATTTCAAATTACAACCGCTAGATACAACGCGCGGCTATTTACAAATTTATTTCTCCAACTTTACAACATGGCAAGGAAGAAGAAAAGGAAAAAAAGAAACAAAACAACACACTGAAGATGGAGAATACTTCTGAAATATGTTTATGATAAATTTAAAATAAGTAAAATATTTGGTAAATTTCTTTTTTATTGTACGTTTTGATTTGGCGTTCAACGCACTTGATGCGTATTTTATTATATATATATATATATATATATATATATATATATATATATATATATATATATATATATATAAACAAAAAAATGGTAGAAACACATCAGATAAATATCAACAATCAGGTGCAGAAATTATGTTCTATAAGCATTTTATTTGGATGTTTGAGCGATTAAAGATAGAATGAGCCAGAAATGATTATCATTTTACATTTAATTTATGTACGAAACTTCTTTCATATGTGAATTTCTGAATAATTGTCTTTTTTCCTTCCGGTCACGTAATCATCGAAAAAAGTAAAATCTCATTTTTGGGAAGATAAATGTATTTTTCATTCTTCTGGAGGGGTGGATTGTTTAGTGAGCCATTTTTGCAAGTCATCGTATCGGTTTGATTTTAACGTTCCGAATTCCGGTCGCTTCATGGGGTAGCGGTAAGACGTCAGATTTTCCGTTCCGCCTTCGCGTCATGGTTTCGAGCTTGCCTGCATACTACCACTATTTTTTTTTGTTGCTTAACACATATGACCAAACACCCGTGCAATGCCGGGCACCAAGGGTAGTAATAATATAGATGATAAAAAAATATCAATCCTCATCTAAAAAAAAAAAATAGACCCCTCCCCCGCTTGTCTTCAATATACATCGCTATACGCGATGCTCGAATGGACGTATCTGACAAATAACAATTCTCGTGTTGATCTGCGTAACGACGGATTATTTGTATTCCTTTTTCAACTCGTTGTAATTTGCTACCAACGTTTTTCATCTGCAAGTTTGTACAAACAATAATTTCAAATATTTTGTTTGGATATTTTAAATCTCGTTACGTGATGATTTTTTTAAAAATATTTTTTATTCGCATTTGCAATCTAAAACAGCCGCAAGAGAAATAAACAACAGATAAAAAAAAAAGTTCTAAAAAATGCAAAACTGGCTTCAAGTTATCGCGTCTTCCTGCTTCGAATTCCGGTGCGTAGCCTATATTGACACAATCGATAATATCGTCACGTGTGGACGCTTCAGCATCAGACTTCTCACATTTTCTAAGCCAGCAATTTAATCTTTCTAATGATTTTTTTTTCTTTTGGGGGAAACAGAGTTTCTTTCTTTGTTTGCTTTCGATCAACTTACTTCGATTGGCACATCGATATGTCCCGGTGACATATCATCGAATCACTTGGATAATATGTTTTTTTTTTCTAACAAAAACAAATTCTTTTCCGTTCATTTTAATTTTATTAGCAACGAAACACATCGTATACTTTTTACTCCGCCATATTTTATCTTTCGTAAAATATTACGGAGACATTTTTTGTGTTAATATCAATGTTTTGTATTTTTTTTTTGCGGTTATATTTTTTTTTATCTAAGAAACACTATCCGCAACAGTAACCATCACTATATATTATCTCTGGCAAAATATTATAAACACAAAATAGTCTTATTGATGTGTATATAGCTGTATACAGCATTTATCATGAGCTAGTATGACTAACCGACATTGCCTGCAGAATCATTTACGAAGAACACTAAATGAGTAATGACCCCTATAAATTGTTTCTCTCGAAAGTGTCAGAGAGGATTAAAAACTAAATTGGGTGCTCGTTGTTATGATTCTGATCTCATTTTCGTAACTCTTTAACGTTTTCTTTTTTAGTTAAAAAAATCCAAAAGGTTTTACTTTTAGAACGGCCCACGTATAACTATGCTATATGTAATTCTTGAGAAAACATTACAAACATTTTATAATATTTATGTATGCTTATTAATGTTCCGTCATTTGGTATAATGGTTAGTGTTTAATTGGCAAGGAATTAATCGTTGAATTTTTCACATAAAATATTCAAAAAAGTGTACTTGATATCACTGTGTTAAATTTTCAGCAATATAACGTAAGGGTGAATCGGTGAATCGGAAATAGAAGAGTTGGGGAACAGAGGGGGAAAAAACGTCAATGGTGTTAAAATTACTATAGTAACCAATAGCCAATCAGATGAAATCGTCTCTATAAAACGTCGTGTTCGAAAGGTTGCTATGGTAACCAACAGCTAATCAGAAAAAAAACCCGGCTCTTACGTCCCTTACATATTCTAAGTAGATTTTAATACCAGTAATTTTATTATAACTTTTGTTATTGTTTTTGTCGCCTTCGACTTTTGTAAATATTATTTAAGAAAAAATTATTCCAGCCAATATCATTTTTATATAAGGCAAAATGGGATACTTGCTACAAAGTTGTAGTTTTTATCTAATATATTCTTAAGTACTCTTGATAGTCGATTTAATTGTCAATGAAAAGTTTAAAATAGTCATACTACTTTAGTCAATTTTTCTGCTATTTTGATATGTATAGCAATTATATACTTCGAAATTAATTTGAATATATATATATATATACATATATATATATATATATATAATTTAAAGGGAGTTAAAACAGTAGTCTAAAGAGCAGCTTGTATTTTAATGTGACAGTAAAATCACTAATAGAATCAAAATACAAGAAAAGGACAGTGCTCGTTGTAATGCAGATATAAACTAAGCTGGATAGGCAAATATCCTAGAGCTACTTTAATATTTAGAAATGTGATTGATAATTTAAAATTCCAAATAAAATAAAAAATTAAAAATCTGTTTCATAAGTAGGAAAACAACGAAGTCAATAATTTGTACGATGGCTTCGGAAACGATGGTTTTATTCCGATAGACATTAAGTCATGGACAATAATTTTCAAATATAGTTTGTTTTTTTTTAAACTAAGTCTCCTCATCAACATCTGCCTTACTTAAAATGCTAGGTGTATTTATGGTGTCTTTTATATATAAAAAAAACGCACCCAATATTTTTGCTGATAAGGAGACTTTGTTTAAAAAAAAAACTATATGTCAAAATTATTGTCCGTGACTTAATGCCATTCGCAATAAAAGATCGTTTCCGAAACGATCGTACAAATTATTGACTTTGTTGTGTTACATCTTATGAAACAGATTTTTAATTTTTAATTTGAATTTTAATTTTAAATTATCAATAACATTACCAAATATATATATATATATATATGTATATATATGTATATGTGTGAGAGCATATATATATATATATATATATATATATATATATATATATATATATATATAGTCAATTTTGATTCAGAATAATTCTTAATTTGAAGAATTCTAATAATTTGTTGGAAATGTTTTTCAAAAATTATTTATGCATTCGTTAACTTTCAATAAAATTCTCCTAAATAACCTTCCAATGTTTCTCCCTTTGACTCATTCATTGTCTCTGTTTTACGTTTTACCTCACACTCCTTCTCTCTCTCTCTCTTTTTTTCTTTCTCTCTATCTGTTTGATTTCTCTTCTTTTTTTTCTCTGAGTTTTCTCTTTTTCTCCTTACTTCCTTATTCTTTCATTTAATGTTTTTTTTCCACAAAGTTGAAACTATTACAAACTATTACGATTATTGTGGCGAACCAGTAAAATAACTGCGGTAATTAGATAAACAAACAACAAAGAGAGAAAGAAAGAGAAACAGAATAAACGGCGGCGTCGAAACTGAAAGATGGCATGCGAGCGACATCCCCCCCCCTATGATTTATGAAAAGTGTCGACGACATGGTAAAACTTTAATAAAAAAATTCCCTTTCTTTTTCTCCTGTTAGGTACAGGTACCAAGAGAGGCGACACTCAAAATCTTTGTCTTAAGCGTCGTATTCAGAGAAGAATATAAAGAACCCTCTCTATATTATTGGTGTTACTTAACATAATAAAAATACTAAAGTCGTGGCTTTTCTTTACATTTTTTTACATGGAGGTCACCACTTATCAAGGCCCGGAAACCACTCGGGGATAAGGGTTATTGTGTGTACAGTAATTAATGCAATATTATCGTAGTAATCGTCAGCATTGGAGATTCGACAAAGTGTCTTACTTAAGGGGGCGGTTTGTCAAGAATTGTTTTATGTTGGACTTGAAGACATCCAAGTTGTAGTCAGGTGGGAAACAGGCAATTGGAAGAGAGTTCCACAGGCGTGCACTTCTAAGAATTGAATCTACGCTTTGATTAAGGTACAGATAAAGAGTGGGGAAAATTAATGGTTTCAGCCAGGCAGTTTTTTTTTTCGTGAAAGATTGGCAATGGGAGACCAGAGATTGGAGCTCAGACGAGGACCTGCCATGAAAATAAGGATAAAACGACAGGCTCGCAACGTATCTTCTGTGGGAGAGAGGCTGCATGGAAGAGAAAAGGGCACCCCCACTATTCCACGAAGTCTATTGTGTACTCTGTCAAGGCAGGATAGGCTGTTTTTAGCAGCTCCTGCCCAGATGTGGCAGCAGTACTCCATCCTTTGACGTACTTGGCTTTTATACAGATAGAGAATTGCATCAGTAGTGAGATATCTTTTGTAGCGGTAGAAGGATCCCACCATCCTCCCAGCGCCCTTGGCAACAGACCTGATGTACTTGTTGCATTTAAGATCATGATTAAAGGTCAAATCCAGAAGCTTGTCAAAACATGGAGCCTCTCCATTTTAATTTATGCCAGATGGGGACCAAATGTTGATGGTGTAAAGATAGGAGCTTGGTTTTAGATGCATTAAAAGTAACCAGCTACCTCTTCCCCCACTGTACCACGCGCTCAAGATCAGAGGAGAGAAAATCAGTGAGAATTTTGTCATTTACGGCCTTTGATGTGTTGCCATAGATGGTCGTGTCATCAGCATAGATGTCAACGAATGATTTAAGTATATGTTTTGGAAGATCATTGATGTAGATCAGGGAGAGAGTTGGGCCAAGGATGTACCCCTGAGGGACTCCAGCATTAATACTGCGGGCCTCTGATTTCTGCCCATCAACCACTACTCTAAGACGCCTATCAGAGAGAAATGATTTAATAATCGAGAAAACATTTCCAGTTATACCGTAGCTGGAAATTTTGTGAAGTAGGCCCTTATGT
>NW_027633438.1:0-32500 GCF_053919585.1 Euprymna scolopes
TTTTATTAATATTTCCAAATATAACAATTAAAACAACTTTATTGCAACAAAAAGTATTAATTTAGAGCTAATAAGTAAAATACAATTATTTTAATGTAATATGCAAATGAGATTACTTCTTGAATGGAGAATAATTAGTATATGTAGAAGTAAACTGGAATTAAAATGTGTAAACGTCCATTTTAAATATGAAATCTAATTTGCGAAGGTATTCTTTTTGTACATATTAACCAAATTGTTAACAAGCAAACCGACAGCAATACGACTTTATTATGATGTGTATTGTTTTCCAGCATTAATTAGGTTAAAAAAAATCTTATTCCGTAATAAATACATACCAACAAACAAAACTAGATAATATAAGTATTATCTAGTTTTGTTTGTTGGTATCGTAGTCGGTATTACAATTGTCGAGAAAGTAAACGTGATGTACCAGTCTGTAGTGTAAATAAAAGAATATGTTTCATGATATGATTCAGAGACACTCGCAAAGATAAGCTGCAGACATAGAGAAATAAATCCATCTATCCTTGAATAAACAATACGTTGATTACCTGGCATAAATCCCTGAATGGGTGTTACTGTTGGGTAACGTTATCCAGCACGTTGTAGTGTCAAACGCAAAGCTGACAAAGAATAGGAAGAACTTCAATTTATTTTATTTTCTTTTTTGTAACAACATTTATTTCTTAATTCTCCACCCCGACAGGACTTACTTTTCGTCACTGTGACATCAGGCAGGTCTTGAACGTGATCGTCTTCTCTGACGTTTTTTTTTTACACGGTGATCACCACTTATCAAGGCCCAGAAGCCCCTCAGAGATAAGGGTTATTGCAAGTACAGTACGTTAGTGTGGAGATTTATTGAAGTATTTACTTGAGGTGGCGGTTCATTAGGAATTTGTTTACGTTGGACTTGAAGACATCCAGGTTGTAGTCAGGTGGGAAGCAGGCAGACGGAACAGAGTTCCACATGCGTGCTATCGCTGTTTTTATAGTCTTTTTCCCTTTCTGTTACGTCATTTCTCTCACGGCTTGATATTTGCATACGCGCGTCCACGCGCTGTTACAGATGGTCTCGTGGGTATTAAACTATGTTATATTAACTGACGTCAGTTCAGATTGGGACAGAAATGCAGCGTGATCAATTACCGGTGATCTCGTTCCACAACCACTTTCACAAACTGTAATCATTCGCCACGACTGAACAATAAAAATGTACCACTATATTGTTATACGTAAGAGCTTGTCGATAATCTCCCAAGCAGAAGAGTAGAAAATAACAGCAATGTTAACATTTCATAACGATACAATTTAACTCAATTATAATTGAATGCATTTTAAATGCAATTATTTTCCTATGTCAATTTCATTCATCACCGAGCATGTGTACCGTTTCGGCTTAACGCATATAAGTTTCTGCTAAATTGTCGTCGATAAAGACGGAAGATGTCTTACAATGTCTTTAAATGTCGGTCAGTTATCTTGCGTTTATCTTCTTGAAAAGGCCGGCAACTCTCATCGTTAGAAAATATGGTTAGCTTTTATCGGTTCTGTGATCGCCTTTTAGACAATTACCCACGATAGATGGCCGTCGTTCAATCGAAATGTTTTCATTAAACGGATGTCGATGATGTAAACCTGACAACCCTCACACACACGCACACAAGTAATGCGTATAGTCACTCACTCCAGGCAGAGCTGCACAATTTCTCTGGTTGACAGGATGCCGAGAGGTTGACGAAGACAAGCTATACTTGAATTACTTCGGGACCCTTTAACGATGATAAACATTTTGTGGATCAATACGAACAAAATGCTACGCGGGAATTTGCGCTAGACGTTCGACTACTTGTATTAATTATGATGCTGGCAAAAATAGTATCAGTGGATGTCTGAATGATCTACTATATAACATCGTGGATTAAAAATAGTAACTTATAATCGTGAGAAAGGTATTTACACCTACATCTTATCAGCAATAGTATCAAGTGTTTAAGTAATTATACACAAGCAGTCATTTTCAGAAAGTTTTATAAAAATCCAAGGTATCATTTTTTTTTTTTTTTTTTTTTAAGCACAAAAGTGTCAAATTTAGCCATTTTAACCCGAAAGGCACCCCTGGGGGAGCAACCGGTTTTCTCCGGAAAATCCGTTCTGTTACTTTTTTACTCATATCATCATAAATATTTCTGCAAAATCTCAAAATATTCCAAGGCATAGTTATAGAGCAAAGTGCGGACATACGAACGGAGAAAGGTGAATTTACTGGTTCACCCTCAGTTTTTTCGGGGGACCAAAACCTTTCGATGGTCTTAGGTCAACAAAACTAGAGTAGATTGAATATAAGTTGGATTCATAATTTAAAGTTAAAACTAAAGAATTTTACAAGCGAGGTATTTATCTGTTCAAAGTAGGGCTCAAATGATGGACAACAAAGATCGTTTTTGTTATGAATACAAATTTTCATAAATGCAAAGCGTTTTATTTTAAAAAATGAAACTTTGCCAGCGACCTAATAGTATCCAACCGGGTTTTATCTCTCGGCTAAATAAAATCTATCGCATGCATACCAAATAAATTTGAAAAAACTTTGTGATAGAGAACATACGCGTGGTTTCCGCATAAAATGTTCTAACACAAACTTAATGCCATTTATCTTTTGAAGTTCTCTCACCAAATTCTTGATTTTTAAACTGACAATCATTCCCCATCTTATTAACCCTTATCCTCGAGTGGCTTTTAATTTTATTAGTGACAGCTTATTAGTAAAAACACAATAAGGAAATGAAAACTGGGGAAATGGTAATACGAACACCCTGCTTATTAGTTTCTGGTGGCCGCGTATAAAGTAATTGATTACCTAAGTAGAAGCTGTTTTGTTTAACTAACGAACACATGTTTTCTCTTAACCTACTCATAGATAACAGTGCGAGTATTAAGGTTGACAAGAACCGAGAGCACGGACTGTCTTCATCGACAGTGTTTGCACCGATTACCGTCTTATTACTGTACTTGTTTATCTTGTCATTGGTCCCCCAACAACAAAAAAGGATGTATCTGTAAATTCACCCTTGTCTGTTCGTCCGTTCTTCTGTCCGCACTTTTCTTTTTGGAATTTTTGAAATTTTGCCCAAACATTAAACATAATGAGTAAAAAAATGTAACGGAGCAGATTTTCAGGGAAAACTCCGGTTATACTTCCCCCCCCCCCTTAGGGGTGTCTTTCGGGTTAAAATCGCTAAAATTGAAAATTTTTGTGCTTATATAAAAAAAAAATGATGCATTGGATTTTTATAAAACTTTCTGAAAAGTTATCAGTAACTGATTTCTATATAATGTTCTTTGTTTATACTTCGCGATAACTCTTGGGTGTGACCTACGGGCTCTTTTAGGGCTAATAAAACCACTCCATGTTTGAGACTATTTTACCACATTTGTCCAAAATTTTCTGTGTATGTCTACTTAGCAGTTTTGCATGGTACTGAACTGAAATTTAAATATGTTAAGACCTTGGGGACTTTTGGTGCTAAATGTGGGTGGGGGCAAATGATGAACTTAGTCATTTCTTGTTTTGCATGGTACAGGACTCAAATGTACATATCTTAATGCTTAAAAATGCACCGTTTGTTCATTTTCACCAGGATTTGACGCTCCTATGGACTTTCGGGACTAAATAGAGGGGGGGGGCAAATGCCGATCTTAGTCATTTTCTTTATGCCTCGTTCACTGTGCACTCAGGGGGGGACCATGGGCACTTGCTATTTTTTTTTCTTTTTTTAGGCGCTACATGTAAAAATAAACGTTAAAGGTGGAATGCATTTGATGCTCAATTAAAAAAAAAAAACTTGTTTTACATCAAATGACACTTTTCAGTCGAGAACAGTTAACATCTCAGCTGAAAGATAATGCAAATACGATTGAACTGTGATAATAACTTTAACCATGTCTCTGTAAAGTAAGGAAACTTGATCTTCTCTAGTGAGGTGAGCGAGTAAAAGAGGTATTATTTCCAAATTGAAATATTCGAAATATATTATTCGAATCTGTTTTTTATTGTTTTTGTATACGTTCCTTGTATAAAAGGATCCGTGCCAAGGAACTACAAGCTAGATAGTGTTTATTCGCTTATTAAGCTGTATTACATACCACTTAATATTTACAGGCCGGTTGTCCTCCCATGCGATGGAATAAGCCGACCTAAATGGGCGCGTTCAAGTGGTTTTAATCTTATCTAGGACTGAATTATGATTTTTTTTATTATACTTGCACTGTTTAATCAAGACATTACAAAAATGAAAATGTCGAAGAAGGTATATTGCACGTATCAGTTATGGAATAAAATTTTCTGAAAAAAAATCATCTAATTTGATCAAGCATTTTTTTTTTTACAGTGAATAATCATTTTGTTATGATACTGATCAAAAGGTAGCCATGATTTGATTTTTAGGAGGAAAAGCTAATATTTAAGATGGGGAGGGAGTGTCGACGCTTTAGACCGAGTTATCCCCCCCATGGCGTGTTCTAAAAATCCAAACATGGCTGCCTCCAGCGCGCTGTCATAAATACGTGTTTTTCCACTGTAAAAAAAACAAACAAAAAAAAAACAAAAAAAAAAAAAACGAAAACTACTCCATCAAATCAGGCGTTTTCTTTTTTCGGAGAAATTCATTCCAACGTGGATGCGTACAATATAATTTATTTTCTAATATTTTCATTTTTTAATGTCTTGATTAAACTGTACAACTACCTTTTTATACTGTGAACGACTGATTAATGAATACTTCTTGCTCTTCTTTGGTTTGAATTCCATAGTTTGATGCCGGAAGCCTTTGTCAAGAGTTCTCTATCTTGAAAAGGAAAACAATCATATGCTATATCATACGAGACACCAACAAGTATCCTTTAAATAAATAACAGGAATCTTTTTTTTCGTATTGAAAATCATAACAATTTATAACTATTTTAAACAATGAATATACTCTTACCGGAAAATGAATTGTTCGCTAAAGATTTTATTTTAAATAAATACATATTCAGCTATCCAGATATTCTATTTTTAAAAAAGGAGGTGATAAGTGACGTATTAAAATGAAATTCCGCTTGTATAACTATATAGATAATTTATGAAAAACTACTTATTTGTAATAATGATCACTATTACGTAAGTTAATGGGATATATATATATATATATATATATATATATATATATATATATGATAAAAATTACAATTAAATTTACCACAATGATCCAAGATGGTAAAATTCAAGAATATTATAAATATTAAAGAATTAATATTTATGTCTCAGCAGTAGAGTGAAAACATATCTTATTTTTCTTTTATTAATATTATTGGAATTTTTTCCTTTTTTCCTTGTACACATTTTTGTGAATTATTCCATGGATTTCTGCCTTTAGATTATTATGGACCATCTTCTTCCAATTACGGGATTTCCTTGGATTTTACTTGTGCAAATGGAAATTCAATTAACTTTCTGGAAGTTATATATTTGGATTTTACCGTCACTGGATTATTTATCTTCCACCAGACTATCCATTCATGTGTAATCACCTTTTTCTTTACCATATTTCCTCTGCTTAACTTATTTTGTTTTCAAGTAAGATCTTTGACTTACTTGTTGTTTCATCAAATACTTTTGCATGCAAAATCCGATCCCGCATTTTGCTAATTCCTACCCTCTGATGAGAAGAAAAGTATTTCTTCGAAACTCCGCGGATTAAGGATTATCCATTTATCTAGTGTTTCCTTTTCAGATTAAATAGGTTTTAATTCATTTCAAAGTTTTTTTTAACATGTTTTATTAACTGTTTGCTCGTATGAAGTATTCTTTCAAAATCTGTTTATTTATTACAATTATTGTAATTTGTGTGATCGATATGTAGCGAACCGAACCACCTGCCCTCAGTTAATGGCGGAGATGAACTCACTGAGAATCTTGACATTTCATATTTTTCTTTTTGTTTTCTGGGTTACGCGCGAACTTTACATTCGAACGCATATTTTTCTTTGGCTGCGTTATCTTTGCCCTTTTTTTAGTAACCAAAGGATATTTCTATTAGAAAATTATGAATCATTAGTATTAGATGCTAACTTGCTGTCCACCTCAGCAAGATGCGACACAAGGTCTAAAAGTGAGGATGTTCAGCAAGCGCCTCTGAAGGAGAGGCACTCTGACCTTGAAGAATACTGAGTCTTGTGTAAACGTCTCACAAAGTAAAAATACTCCGTGCCGATTCATAATAGTTGAATATATAAAGTGTGATCTTATTCTTTGACGCCAAACCAACCATGAAAGCAGTTCAGTTGGCTATGTGACTGGAAGAGCAATTTTATATTCATTTAAGCTACATTTAACTTATTTTCAATTGGATTATTTCACGCTTTGAAATTACTTCTCCATTTGGATTATTGCCTGAGGCACCCATACCGGCATTCCCCGGTATGAGTGTTTCAGACAACTAGCGATAAACTTGCCCCACATGAAAGTTGGATTGCAAGGCCTTTCTAGGTAATAACCAAGCTGCGTACCTCTGTCCGACAGATATTGGGACAGTTTCTGGCTCTGCGGCTGTCGGGTTGATTATTAAGCAGGAATTCTTGATGGTACTTTCTACCCAGACTCCATGCAATCAAAGCAGAAAGTCGACTCATCCTTATAGATTTTCAACTACCGTCGAATTTCCACGGGTTCTGTTAGTTGGTAGTAATCTTGATATAAAGTGAAGAATAAATGATAAACGGCGATTGCAATCATGTGTTGATGCGTTTCGACTTCTCCATGTGCGATTTTAGTTCCAACTGGAATCGTGTCACTAAACCCAGAATTTGTTTTGATAGGGGCAATCTGAAATGTTGAATCAGTGGCATAGGAATTTTGTAACGTTATTATCACTGGTTGTGCACTGACAACATTTAAAATGTGAATGACATAACTATTATTATGATGATGATATCCGTCTGTTGTAACGCTCATCTCTATAACCAACATGTTTGTTTCGCTTGCCCTAATACTCACTTATGACAATTTATTTTTATGAGTAGAGAAACGTAATATTTTTATCCTAATCTTAGCAAAAACAAATTTAGTAAATTCATCATGTAAATTTTAATTTTTATGAGCAAAGTCGCTGTGGACCGTATAAACCAACATTTGCCAAGTTTGGTTGTGTCTGTACAAAGGTTTTGGCGGACATACAAACACACATACACAAACAGACAAACACACATTTTCGCATTTATATATAAGACTAGCGAGGTTACCCGGCGTCGCTCGGGACCGTATAAACAATGAGAAAATGTAATTTGATTTTGAATATATTTGTTATTCTTAGAGGAGAGGAATTTTTAATGTCTGTGTATCATTTGCTATTTCGAGCAAAAGAATATTTTACCTACCTAGGACGGGTATTACACGTATGAAATAATTGTATCTTACCTAGGGTAGGTAATTTACAGTATGTATATAAAATAATTTTACCTTCCCAAGGACTGGTAATATACAACACTTACTTAAAATAATTTACCTTCACTGAGACGGGTAATTTAAATACATATATGAAAGAATTTCAATTACTTTTTTTAACGTCAAAACGGACATTACTCTCTCCAACCCAAACCCCAAAAGGAAAACGAAGAGCTCGTTGAAAATTAACATAATCATGCTTTTTTTGCTACCCACCACTACAGCCATCACATCATTCCCATAATTCCGATAATAAAAAATGAATAGGAATAATTTGTTATACCTTGAAAAAATAAAACAAAAGCTATTCGCTTGTACTGCAAATGTTTTGCAATTAACATAGAAAAAAATCGAAAGATGGGGTTTCTATTTACAGTTTAACTTATAGGTTTTGTTTACCTTTTACAGCAATAAGTTGTTTTTCATTTTTCATTAAGGCGCGAAGGCGAGCAATCTAATCTATAGGTTGTTGTTTTTTTTATATATAATTGTATGTTTGCTAGGTACCTAGATTAAGATTTCGTCCAGAAGTTATTCCTGTTAAAGATAAAGCGCGACTCCGATCTATAATACTATATATATATGTGTGTGTGTGTGTGTGTGTGTGTGTGCCTCTGTGTGTGTGTGCCTGTGTCTCTGTGTGTGGGTCTCTGTGTGTGTGCCTCTGTGTGTGTGTGTGTGTGTGTGTGTGTGTGTGTACGCGCGAGGGTGTTATCCACAGACAGGTGTTTGACATCATTACGCCTCTAAACTATTTCATCTATTTGAACAAAATATAATTTAAACCAAATATTTTTATGTGGATGTGTGTACATATCTCAATATATGACACAATAATATATATATATATATATATAACTACTTAATTTACTCACATAAAATTAATATACGGAAGTATAGATTTATGCGTAAACTTTAAGTATTTATTTCAAAAGTGCTCAATACGTAGGTAGAGCTAGTTAGTAAATTATGAAATATATATGGCGATTAAGCTACACTGAATATTCCGCGTTTCATCCACTCTAAGATATATATTATATATATATATATATATGTGTGTGTGTGTGTGTGTGTATGTGTGCGTGCGTGTGTGTGTGTGTGGGGGGGGGTGTATAAACTTTAAATTTGGTATATAGGGATTCCGACATATGTAAACGTTTTAATCGGTTTGAATCCGGAAAAAAGGGCTGCTAAAGGGGTTAAAATTAATACGTCGGATTTTTATTTGTATGTCAGTGTTTCACAAATGCGCATGCGCCCCCGGAAAAGTTAATAAGCTCTTTATATGTTATGTTTATCTTTTGGTTATCGTACTTGACTCACTATCTTTATGTTTTGGTTTCGATCTAAGTTCGAGTGTTTTCCTTATTTAGAAGAAATACATTTTTTACAAAAAACATATCACTTGTATACACATGTGTCAGTTTCTTTCCGTTTCTTTTTTTACCTCATTCTTTTTAAATGAATTAAACATTACGCTTAATACATACGGCAATTCTGTTTATAATAAATAAGAATTCTTCATTAATTAAAATGCAATATTTATGCGTATTTTACGCCGAACTACCTGCTAGTTATGAAATTCAGTCGGCCGCCGGATATCCTTGCTTGCTTGAATCTTGTGTTATATTAAGTTGTATCCTTGTCTGTTTACTTAATATATACAAGAGGTAGAGTTTAACAAATTGATTGTCATACTGGAAATTGACTTATCTACATTTTTATTCCAGCACGAGTTTTATATTTAATATGTATTTAGAAGAAATCTACATTGAATCAGTAACCTCATTTGTATATCGCATTACAGAAAATCTATTTATATTTAGCTCGATTTTATTAATTGTTTTTTATAATAGAATCGTTTTACATTTTCCATTTATAAATATTATTAAAAAGTTAATTTATTTAATTTGTTTTTAATTTGATTTATATTTAATGTAATTCGTTTTCAAGAAGTAATATCTGTCAACAATGGCGCTTTAAACCGGAATAAACGTATTTATGTATACTATGAATGTTATTTACCGTTTAAGCTATAAAAGTTTCTTCGTGGTTTATATTTCATCGACTGAAATGGATATATTTGTACTTTCCTAAATCCAATGTGTGGCCATTTTTGTAACAAGTTAAGATATTCGGTTTATCTTAAATAGTATGTAGTTAATCACTCCGCCAAGCAATATGTTTTGACCGGGCAAGACTGGATTTATACAACTAGTATTGATTAAACTACGACATAAGTATTATTTGATTTTATTAACGTTTTATTGCATTTTTATTTTTATTCGTTTCTCAATCAAAGGGTTAAGTTATGGGGGAGGTTTTTGAAATAAAATTCAAATTAAACTAACAAATATGGCGAATACTAAATCATCAAATTATTCCCAGAGATACTTGACGCCATTTTTTTCTGATTAATTTTGAAATAAGATAAATATTCACGTGTCTTTTTTTCTATTGGATACATCTACTTGTAGAGGAAATTAATTAAAGACAGTAACGTTTCATATTTCTCGTATTCAACGTTCGTCATGAATCATTATCGTTCAAGATGTTTTCTCCGCACTATTATTTCCTCCTTCCTCGTCATCTCTTCTTTTGATTCATTTCACGAAGTTCTTCTCTAGAGATACAAGAGGATCTCATTTCTGTTGAGAAAACGAATTCTCTTTATTAATAATAGAGTTTTATTTTTTTAGTTTAACAAAAGTTGAGAGGTTAGCAGATTACAAATGAGGATAAACAGATCTATTAAAAATTACATTTGGAAGAGTTTTCTTACGAGGGCGTCACCGCTTATCCAGCGCCATAATAATAAACGTTTCTGAGTGTCTAGTGGTCGGTAAAAAAAGATCGTGATCATCGCTAATAGTTATAATAATTTTATTATTCAAAATGACAGCTCAGCAAGAACGTATTTATATTAAACCTAAAAACAGTCGTATTATAGTGAGTTGGGAAGCAGCCCCAATGTAGTGTGTTCTGATAACTAATCTAGAAGAGTAGTAACCGAAAGCCTATAATTCATCAAAGATCTAAACATATAGATAGTAAAGATATTATCATAAGAAATAAGTCAATTTTCGTTCATATCTTTTACTTTAATCAGTATAGATTAAGATATAGCTGATATACTTACTAACTGATAAACATAGAATAATAATTTATTTCTTGATTTGCTGGAATTTTACCGAAATTAATGTTATTTCCAGAAACACGGATGCAAAGTTACGACTATAATTAGGAACAATATTCATACTGGCAATGGAAGCTATTTTATAGTAGACATTTTGAAATGTAATTATTAATTGTGTTAAGCATTAGAGATAAGCACCGTATTTTCCACATCCAAATAGGACGTTGGAACGATCGTGGCATTTTTATTTACTTACATTCATGATTAACAAGATTTAAGAAGCTACTGTCATTAGATGCTATATTCAAATGAGACATCATGTTAGTAATTGTGCTGCAGATCTTTGTTGAGATTACAGTTTCATTTCTGCATGTTGGTAAATCTTTTAAAAATGTATCAAAATTAAATTCTAAAGATATGAGTTCCGATGACAAAAGCAATAAAATTGAAAAATGTTCTTGCATCTGCATAGAATGATTACATTTTGCTATTAATGTTAATCGCTTGTATTTATGTTCTGTGGGTAACATTCCGTGGAAGTTCATGTAATAAAATCTTAGGAATTACACATTACAGTGATGGGACAGGGGATGTAGTGAGTGTGGGCTTATCAGCTTTGTCTAAAAGAGAGGGAGAGAGGTACCCGAGAGCAAGTTTGGCAACGCAATTCCATGCTTTGTAGGTGTAAAAAGTTTTCTAGCCCAATAAAGATAAATGATTTTTTTACAGACATGGAATCATCTATGTATTAATTCTTATCTATGCTGTTTGTGAATACTAATTCGGGGCAATAGACTACAGGAAAAGAGTTGTTAATCATGATAATTGATAGTTGGAAATGTGCAATATAGATGTTAAAGAAAAAAGATAACTATTTATTTATTTTACTTAAATGAAAATTGTTCCACACTAGGCATGAGGCATGAAACACTTCGATGTGAGAAGCTGATTATCATTTCTAGCTCAAAAACAAGTCAGCGGTAAGTATCATCTGAATAAATGCTGATTCAGGAAGCAGTAAATCTCCATCTTTAATACAAACATCACTAAGTGTATCTGAAGACTAACGGACAAACTAGAGAAAGCAAGACTTACAAAACTACTGAAGGAAACGTAGAAGCCACAATTGAAACTGTCCAATACAGATTGAAGATTAAGGATGCTAACGACTACCAATTGTCAAATTTCAGCTTTTTTCAGTTGTTATTTCTCACAAATATTACGTTTTACAATGGTGTCCCTTAGTTTTGGACGCTAATGTATATATTGTATAATATATAATCTGTCTATCTATCTATCTGTATATATATATATATATATGTGTATATATATATATATGTATATATATATGAATATAAATATAAGATATTTTCTTTTTTTCTATAGTGTCGAATGGTTCAGGATCGCCTGACGAAGTCTTATTGACTGAAACAGATGGCTGTTTGTAGCGACCATATGTAATATATATATATATATATATATATATATATATAGAGAGAGAGAGAGAGAGAGAGAGAGAGAGAGAGAGAGAGAGAGGCAAAAACAAGTTATGTTTCGTATCATAATATTTCGTCGGAATATTGTTTTCTTTTATGCTCATAATTATATTAAGTCAATAAGAAGGTTCTTGCTGAATTTTTAATTTTTATTTCAAATGATGTATTTTTAAATAAGTCTGTTATAATACCTTTACTATCAATGTCATTCTTTTAAAGAGCGTTTTCTGTTCTATCTAATCATTTAAATGACAATCGTTTTAAAGCAATTATATCTCATTTTCAGACCGTTGAATACAAGAAAGAACAAAGAACATTCGCAAAATTTTCTTATTTCATTTCAAGCCAGGCCGAAAAGCTGGTGAAACAGTAATTGAAGAATAATGTTCTCAAACGCTTAAATTGATAAACATTATTGTCTAGAGAACGTTGAAAAAAATTAAAATGTAAGTAAATTTTTACATTTTTGTAATAGCCAATCTATCTATCTATCTATCTGTCTATCTATCTCACGTTCTCTCTCCCCCTTTATATCTCTCCCTCCTCCCTCTCTCTCTCTCTCTCTCTCTCTTTCTCTCTCTCTCTCTCTCTCTATATATATATATATGTTGGGCATAGACATTTATGTATTGCCACGTTTATATAGACATTACGAGTATATATACACCTATTTATGTATAGATTGAGATAAAATGATTAATTAATACAGACTCACAGATATATACATAAAATATACTTATATGAAATATACATACTGCGAAATAGATGTATAGATAGATTTATAGAAAGAAAAATACTATGGAAAATAGATGGAACTATAAAAGCACAGGGAAAAATGAGAAAAATATATTCCTAAATTACGAGCTTTAATAACGCATATATAATTAAAATAAAATGAATGATGTATCAATTTTAAGCAATTATCGAATATAATTTGATTTCATACCCTTTAACTGATTTTAATCAAAAAGTACTTTTTTTTCAGGGCAAAATACATAAATCAACGATTTCCAATTAAACTTCGGGTAAACTTTTAATTGAATTCGAGGCGCAAAATATTTAAATAATCATGTTCTCTTTATAATCTAAATAATATTGTTTTACGTAGATACTTTTGCAGAAAACCTCTCAAACCACTGTCGTTTTCTTTTTTTTTTCTTCAGTCTCCATCGTATTTTATCTCTCTCTTCTCCTGTTTTTGTCATCATCATCATCATCATCATCATCATCATCATCGTCGTCGTCGTCGTCGCCGTCGTCGTCGTCGTCGTCGTCGTCGTCGTCATCATCACCGTGGCGACGTAGTAATGCCATAGACCGGTGGGGCTGTCCGTTGCAAACAGGTTTGGCGCCCATGGTATTATGGTCGCAACAGCTAACAGCTGATGGCGGACACGGCTTTGCTAAAAATTATGGATCCATCGTCCAGTAGCAGTCAGTTCCTCTGCGTGTGACAATCAAAACTGTATCAGGCGTGGAGCTTTTAAGCTTTTTCAATAAAGTAAACATAACAAAATTATGCGACATTTTTTTGTGTAGTCTGGTGCAAATCTCCTCGAATTCGCGTGTGCACATTTAACCTTGCTGCTCTGTAGATTAATATATAGGTTAACCTGTAGGTTAAGATATATGTAGGACTAACGAAACGGATCAATTAAGTACTGTAGCGTATCTGGGCAGGTGTTGTTCGAATTCCTATCAGAGTTCCAAACAGACTCCGTAATCTTGTAGGCGATACCCTTTTCTATTCTCTGCAATCTCTTTCCATAGAAAATACGTTGCGAGCTTGTGTTTGTTCTGTGACTATTTTCATGGCAAATGACACTCCTTCCCTCGCCGATATTGACAAAAAACACTCGTCTAACTAAAATAACTATTAATAAACTCCCCCACTCTGTATCCGTGCCTAAATCTAAACATAGATTCCAGGAACAAAGCTTCTCTCCTAGAAGTGCCCGTCAGTGGAACTCTATTTCGCTGGTCTTCTTTTCATCTGACTAAAATATCGTCGTCTTCAAGTCCAACGTAAACAACTTCTTATTGCACCACCCTCGTAAATAATCTAATTATACCAAATTACCACTATAAATGATTATTACGCAACTGACATAATGATTACAATACACACATTAACCCTTATCCTCGAGTGGAGCCGGACCTTGATATGTGATATCTCCATTGTAAAAAAATAAAAGATCAGATGATTCTCTTGTACTCCCTCTACGTAATAAACCCCGACAAACCCGAGAAGCAGTAAAATCCCACCCCTTCACAGTAGAGATCGCTAGATGTAAGAGAGCCTTCTACTCCAGTAGTTTCTTCCCCAGGACTGCTAGACTTTGGAATTCCCTTCCTGGTTCCTGCTTCCCCAACTGTACTGAGATGCAGAACTTCAAGTGTAACGTGAACCGACGCCTTGCTGCCTAACTCCCCACATAGTACCCCTGTAGCTTGTTTCCCTAATAGTAGCCCCCTACATCAAAGTGGCAATGTACCTCGTTTGGGGTGAAAATGTAATGGAATATTTGCGAGCTCCGTTACACGTTTAGATGTAGTAAGAAATTATCATCAGCAGCACCATTTCTAGCATCATCATCACTAATTGCACTTGTATTCTCTCTCTCCCTTTTCTTATCTATCTATCTATCTATCTATCTATCTATCTATCTATCTATCTATCTATGAATTTTCCGTTTTTGACAATTTGCGAGCACTCAAGGGCGTGTGATTAGAAGTACAATTTGAAAAATAAACGAACCGTAGAATAGTATTATTTTGTCTACGTGCTGTATAGAAGTGATGCGCAATACTTTACTCACGGAATTAACATGGTTGAAAAGATATCGACTGAGAAGTATTAGATGCACGTAAAAAATTCTAATTTAAACTAAACCAGGGCTCAGATGATGACGTGGCTGGCCACTCCTTGAGAATCGAGCTAAGCTAGCAGCTTGCCAATCAAAATGGTTTATAAATTTGATGTAAAATGTAGAATTATCTAGATAATTTTGAGGCTCAATTCTAATACACCGGGTAACGCCGGGTATAGACAGCTAGCGAATATATATATTTAGTCTACTCAGGAAACTGAATGACATTTAGCTCATATAAGCAACATTAATATCTTTCAAACAAGTTTAAACAATTGCCATTTTAGCTTCTATCAAATAAACTGTGACATCCGCATTTGTGTTCAAGCTATTAAGACCAAAAACTAATTGATTTTGTTATAAGCAGAGAAACAATAAATTATAGCCGACGACGTTCGCCCGTTATCAACAATCGAAACGCATTAATCTTTCGAGCGCTAAAGTGATGTTTTATATAATTTCGAAAACAAATGATTTGTACCGGTTCAAGTGACACATTGTTTTCATGGTGACATTTAAGAGTTCAGCCCAGTGGAATCATATGCCCATTTAGACATGAACACATACTTAGACGATAGACCAAAAAATACTAACATACGCAGGCTATAAAAGCATACACAGAGTACAACTTTTCGTTTCATTTTATTTATTCTTTCCAACAGGTTACGTGGAATAAGTGATAAGCGATACGGACATCCAAACTGGATGTGACGTGTTTGAATCTAGCTCCATCCACAGAAATATTTAAACTTAGGATGCCGGCAACATTCACATAGTTACTCCTGTGAGTAAACGATTACTTACTAGACAGAATTCTAATTCAAAAGATATCTGGGAAACGAATGTCAACAACTGAGTAATTTGATTCATACAAAATTAACAACAACAACAAAAAATGACTGATTATTTCTTTTTTAAAATCCTATGTATAGACATATTGACAGATGATGTTCGCATACTTATTAAGTTGTCCGAAATCGACACAGATGAATTTGCTATAGTGGTGCTGGCTTGTGTAGCACCATCAACAATGCTAATCTCAGTGTCAGTGACACTAAATGTCAGGGAGAGAGCAGACATAAGATCTCAGGTTTTGCATAAGTTTTTCTTCTCTTAGAGATATGTTTTTACAAAGCATATATACACACAAACACACACACACACACACACACACACACACACACACACATATATATATATATATATATATATATATATATATATATATATATATATATATATTGACATTGCTGACATACTATCGGTTCACAAAGTCCGTTGTTCAAAATCCATTCAAAGGTGAGGGAGGGTATTGGCCCAACATCAAGGCAGTTAAACGCTATGGAGAAAGGGAAGATAATGATCTGGTTTTCATGGCAACCTATCTTTGTAAAAATAATAATTAGGACAGTAGGGGGCAATGTAGAACTGGTGAGTGGCACATTAAATGGCTTGAATGATTTCACCAAAAATGCTTGAGACGTATCTTAAACATCAAGTGGCAAGCACAAGTAGCCGATACTGAAGTCCCTGTGAGAGCATGTTGCTCTAGTGCTAATACACTTGTAATCAGATCTCACATGCGTTGGGTGGGCATCTTGGTTCGAATGAAAGTTTGTAGGCTGCCACAACAAATTTTTTACGGGGAGCTGAAAAAGGGTAAACTCCCTCAACACAAGCCTAGGAAGAGGTTCAGGTCTCTACAAGAATAATTTGAAAGTCTTACAAGTCGGCATCAACACATGGGGAGAACTTACTCTGCAAAGGCCGAAGTGGCGAAAGCTTGTACGTTAAAGTTGTGATGCTCTTGAGAAAAGAAAGCAGGCCCACGGCAATCTGAAGTGAGAGCTTCGCAAAGGTTTAATTGATTGTCTTTACCATGACACGCAGAACTGGAAATGCCACATACGTGAACGAGTGCTCTTGTCAACAGCTGGCTACGTCAACCACTTTAAGTCGCACACAACTCCTGTTCAGGTCAATTTTGCACCTATTAATCCGAACCAAACGATCTGTTTCACAGACAGCAAATTTTTCAAGTCTACTGCTGGTTTGAGAAGACATGTGATTGTTCATAGGAATACCCTTCAACCTCCAGAGGAAGTCAACTCGATGGAAATTGCTCAATTTGTATGTCACATCTGCTTCAAGATATACAAATCTGCGGCAGGAGTGCAGAGTTTTCTGAGATGGCATGGACGACAAGGTTGGGAGAACTCAATATGACGGCGATCATCGTGAAAATTGTAATTAGGACAGTGGGGGGGGCGATGTCGAATTGGTGAGTGGGTATGGTTGGGTGGCATATGGGCAGTGTTAACGAAATAGATGCATAAATATTTTATTTTAAATTAAGAATATGGGGGATTGTAATCTTATTACGAGAAAGAACTGATCTGGAATATTGGGGGATTTTATTGAGAGTTCTTGGGGATTGAAGAAAGTAATTAGTGGAAAAAGCAGGCGGACTATGTCATAGTGCAACCACTAGAAAGGAAAGGAGCAATGAAAAGAATTACACTCGAAGTCCCGTACAAAGGTATGCACACCTATGCATAAGTACACCGAAATGCACACATGAATACCAGCATTAAAACGCATGTACATGTCAGAGCATAGATGCTTAAGTCTTCATATGCATAGAAGATAAATACATGTACACATGCATAAGCATCTCAGCAGAGTTCGCAGGGCGACAAGGGGATTGGCTAAATGGTCAATGGGGAGGGGGAAAACGATAGGGAATATGATAAAATAATGGTGTAACATAAAGTGCTGCAGAAGTGTAAAGGATAAATCTGTGATTGATGGAAATGAGATTTTAAAGAAAATATTTAATTTTAAGTAATTTCAAATTAAATATATTTAAATTTACTCTTGTGTCTGCAAGAGAAGACTAGTTCGCTTTTAAAATTGATTATGTTATTTCTTTGAGGGGAGTAATTATTGTTATAGCTTCAGATGAGCTAAAGTGACACAACTTAGAGCCTGGGGTGTAAGACTTAACTTTTCTTTTTCTTTTTTTTTTTTGGATAATCCATTTAATTAAAAAAGTAGATTTATTAGATTTAAGTTTTTTTTTTAAATTAAAGTTTATTATTAGGGTTTTGATTGTTAATAGAAGAACTGTCGTTATATATTCTAGTCTTAATAAGAGTAAAGGTCGCGTCGATATAGATATGTATTTTATGGAGTGTTCGGGGCCTACTATTGGTTTGATGCTTTGTATTGAGGTTTGTGGCAAAGGATAAACTAAATTTTGTTCATTGAGATTAGTGTGAGTCGGTGTAAGAGTGTTGTTTAGAGAGGGTTATCAGTGTTATTATAGTTATCGCTTATTGGATCCGTGATTCTATTAAATGATAGATGGGGAGAAAGAGATGTCGACAGAATATTGGAGTCGATTGTGGAGGAATTACATGGTAGCTCTGTTATTGTGGAAGAAAAATAAAACACCCTATGAATGCAATCTTGTTGTCTTCGTAACTAAGTTTGTTATTAGAGTTGCAATTGTTTTTAGGCTAAATTTGTAAAGTGTTTGTGGGTCGGTCTGATTTTTTCCATTGTTAGATGTTAAGATTATTTGTTCACAAATAGACATAGTTGGGTAGGGAATCCTTATTGAGTTTTATTAAAGATGAAACTATATCGATGTGGGTATGTGAAGGAGTTTTGTACAATTTTAAAGAATTCTTTAGGTATATTAATATTACATTTGAGCTAAATGTAGAAATTCAGCATAAACACTTACAAGCCTCCACCCCTTGGAAAAACTTCAAACTAACTGAAAATCGCCATTTTTACACATTTGAAAATAATTTCTGACGAGGACGCATCAGACCGTCTGAAACGTACGTAAACGATTTCAATGACTTAAAAACATTATTACAATGATCCAAACATAATTCTCAATGAAAAACCAAGACACGGAATAATAAAATAATGTTAAAAAATACACATTGTTGGTGACTACTCCCTTATTTAAATATACATCTTTCTTTCGTTGGAATTTATTAACCCATTTTATATATGTGTGTGTATATATATATATATATATATATATATATATATATATATATATATATATATATATATGAGTGTGTATGGGTGTGTATTTAGTCATCCCCATACAGTCCTGTTTCGTTGTAGCACAATTCATCACTGCTGCTAGACTAGTACCTCTTCTAAAACTAGGATTGAAACTAGAACCATCGCGTTTACAGTCAGTATATATATGTGTGTGTGCGTGCGCGCGCGCGTGTGTTTGTTCTAGTAGTGAAGATAAGAAACATGATTACCAAAACGGTTGATTTTGCTTGGTGTTACCGTCATGGTCAGTTCTGTTTGACATGATGAGATAACTGAGAAATTAGCATCGAATTACGATTCTGAATTTTTTAGATGAGGGTTCGTTATTCGTATTATTTGATTCTTCGGACTACAGTTTTCATCGAGTGTCATTTTCAAAACGTTTCGCTTGATATAAGCTCCGATCATTTTTTTTTCTTAGCTGAATCTTGTCTAATTCGAGAATGTATCTGTCAGACACGGGAATTTGAATGGAATTTCAAAGGAAGCCCTTTTACTTCACAGGGGTGGCATGTTCTCGTTCTGTAAGCTACGACTGGATAGAGGCCCTAAGTTATTTATAATTGTATTTTTCGGTTGCGTACACTGAAAATTGAATCTGCAATTTCACAAGAATATAGCTGTTAGAATTTTTTTATATACTCTAACTACGGTGCCACGTGTTCGCAAGAATCCAAATAATACGAATATAATCGGGTTGTAAGACGAAAGGGTTTTTCCATCGTGTATGCAGATTGAACGTGTTTAGTTGCAAAAATAAGACATTTTAAAATTCGATTTACTCACGTAGATTTTACACATGTGTAAAACATTCGCAAATTTCTAAAACCGCTGCGCTTTTACATCCTAAATAGACAAAAAAAACTTTTTTCGCAGTCTGTAACTAAATTAAACGTGCCCTATAGTTATCACCACATTATGATCCGCGTGCTTTTCCGAAGGATTCATTGTCGAGCTCAGGTACCAACTTCTTTCTTTGTAAATTATGTGTTTGTAATGCTAAATGCGTTGCATATATATATATATATATATATATATATATATATATATATATAGATATATATTTAAAGTGATTGATGTGTAGTTCCAACGAGAGAAAAATGTATATTTAAAAGAGTGTGGCCATCAACAATTGTGGGGTTTTCAGCTTTTTATCATATTTTTGTTTTGAAATATTTTTATAGCGCGTTTCAAGCTTTGTTTCCCTCTCTTCAGATATTTTCGTAAAAAGTTTTTTTTTTTAATGAGAGTTCGAAATGTTATTTTTACATGTGCTGATACTAAATGTGTTTTTCAGAGTGATGTGATCTAAGACATTCTGTCCTCAATAGTAAGTGTTGGTAGTGTCCAGTCTGAGCTAAGTTTAAAGAGGGGGCTTTTGGTCCATTTGGTGAAGGTTTTTATGGTTTTTCAATGACTTTCCTTCCCCATGTATAGCACACACTAACACACAATCACACACATACATATACGGACATGTACATATACATATACACAGGCATACGACCGCACGCAGGTATATAGACATATACACACGCATATACACAGACATATATGTAGCAGCATACATATATACATACCAACCTACACACTCACACTCGTACTCACACACATCCACCCAGTAACATATCACACACATATTGGTTAATTTTTTTGTCTTTCCAAATCAAAACACGCATGCATACATGTACTTAATCACTCAAACATAAGTACACGCACACTCACACAAGTAAGATGGAGAATAGGTAGGAGATTATATATACACACACGCACACACAATCACACACATACATATACATGCACACACACACACATATATATATATATATATACATACGTGTATGCACATACCCACTCACATACATCCGCATATGTATGCAGGCACACACACATACATACATATACACATGCATATATATGGAGACATATGCAGGGGCTCATATATACGCATACATCTATATGCACACATACACACACGAATGCATTTACCCACCCATATATATGCATACATATATACATATATATACACACACATATACAGATGTGTATACATCCATCCACCTATATATATATATATATATATATATATATATATATATGGGCACACCCACCCACAATCACACACACATACATATTCATACACCCATACCTTACATATATGTTGGTTTGAGTTTTCTTTCTTTCCTAATAAAAGCATATATGCATACATGTATTCAGTCATCCAAACATAAGTGCACGTACACACACACAAGATGGAGGATTGATAACAGATGATATATATATATACACACGTATACACAATCACACACATACACGCATACATACATACATATATATATATATACATACACACATATGTGTGTACATACACATACACATACACACGTATAATTTCTAATTGTTTGTTTAGTTTAGGGAAATTGTCTTATAATGGATATGGATGTGTGCGCCCGTGAATGTGTGCGCGTGCTTTATTGTGCTTGTTTTGTTTCGTGTGTGAGGGTGCACATTTACCGAAGTATGCATGCGTGTATGTGTATTTTGTGTTTTGCCTATTTATGTGTATAATTATTGAGAGATGTTCAAGGCAGGGTTGAACTTTGCTATGAAGTTTTTTTTTTCGTTTTTTTTTTCTTGTGTTAGTAAGTAGAAGTAGTTGTCGGTTTGGAAGATGGGCATTATCTCGAATCTGCCTCCGCTGCGTGTGTGTATATCCTGTGATACATGCAGGTCTCTATTTTCCGCGATTTTGATGTTGGATCGGTGTAGGGCTTCTCCATTACTAAGGTTTTGGTGCGCCTATGTAGGATTTATCGCATGCTGCACATTTTATTACATAGATCACGTTTTTTGAGGTGCAGTCTAGTTTTTTTTATTTTTAATGTTTGTATGGGGCTTGTGAATGGAGGGAGAATCGGAGAGAACTTGGTCGTTTACGGTCTTAGATGTGCTACCATAGATAGTAGGTGTCATCAGCATAAATGTCTACAAATGATGTAAGGATGTGATTTGGAAGATCATTAATATAGATCAGGAAGAGAGTTGTGCCCAGGATGGACCCCTGAGGGACTCCAGCATTAATACTGAGAGCTTCTGATTTCTGCCCATCAACCACTACTCCTATGAACCTATCAGAGAGAAGTGATTTAATAATTGAGAAGGTAGCTGGAGATCTTGTGAAGTAACCTTACTGTCATACTCTATCAAAGGCCTTAGATATGTCAAGAGCAATTGCCCTAGAAAGGAAGCCTCCGCCGAGAGATTCACTAATCCTATGAGATATAACTGTAAGCACATCTGCTGTAGATCTAGCAGAACGGAAACGATATTGCGTGTCACTAAGAATGTTATTTTTAGCTGAGATGGTTGATTACTTCTGTATTTAACACAGATTCCAGCAACTTTTCCATGACGCACAGGAGACTTATTGGCCTGTACTGAGAGGGAGATGAACGATCACCTGAATTCTCAAATACAGCGAATACTGGTGAGATTTTCCAGGGTGATGGGAAGCAATTCTCCTTAAGGCAACGTTTAAACAGTTTTGTAAGGAGGGGCGCTAGGTCTGGTTAAAGTCTTTTGAGTACTATAATTGGAATACCATCAGGGCCGGTTGCTTTACTGGAATGAAGGTTTTTTTTTAATTAGCTTGGCAACATCACGTACAGATATTGGTATATCACATAGCGTGTTTTCTGATACAGGAGGAAATACTGGACGTTGACGGCCTTGATTTCATAGCTTCCGAAACGGCTGAGCCTACATTTTTCCCATTTTATACAAAGGTAATTTATATGTCTGGAAGTGTTCTTAGATATGTTTTGTACAGTAATCCATTTGATTAGTATTGAAATTCGAAGTCATCCGACCGTAAAAATAATCTAGATAAAAAAAGAAGAACTTTAAACGAAAATATTTTGCATAACTTTTTCCCTTGGCGGGTGTAACGCAAAGTATTCCCCTATTAAAATTCTTCTTTTTATCCATAAGAGAAGAAATACTATGTCTAAGATCGTCAAGCTCAAATATCAGCTGATGCGAACAAACACAGATGTAATTTAATGAACGACATTATCATCATTATTATTATTATTATTATTATTATTATTATTATTATTATAATAATAATAATAATAATAATAATAATAATAATAATATTTTTTCCGAATTAGTCAACAGAGTAAATTATTCCGCATAATATATAATGACTGAGTCAATAATAATTCATATGCAATCTGCATTAATTAAAATACCCTGTTTAATTATATTATATAACCAGACAATAACGGGCGGCCAGCTAGTAATAAAAAAAAATCATTATATAAACACACATTATTTTTAAAATCTCTGGTTCTTCTATCTATCTCAACCAGATTTTATAAGTGTAGACAACGCGAAATTATAATGTTAATAGTAAAAATCATCTCAGGGTTCTATTATTTTTCTTCACTTACCGCTACCTGTATAACCATTATACACCTGTGTAACCACTGGCGACGCAGGTTCTTATTGTTTTTTGTACATAAACAAACTTGGATGTTTATGTTTATAAAAACAAACGATGTACTACATAGAGACACACTAACAGAAAAAAAAACTAATGGGAAAGAGATAATTTTCAGAGGAGAAAGAGAGAAATATATATGGATAGATAAATCTAATATATAAAAGGCTATATGTATGTCCGTGTGTCTGTCTGTCTGTTTGCCTCCATATTTTCAAAGTCTCTATCTTCAGAAACTAAAAGTCGCAGTGCGGTGCTAGGGGGCTCAAATAATTGGATTTTTATGCATCATTATTTTATGGGTATTTAGCCGGTTAAAAAAAACTTTAAGGGTCAAAAAGAGGTAAAATTTCAAAAATCGTTATAAACTTTGTACATTCATCTTAGTTTATTTTTAATTTAATTTTTTTTATCAGTTCTTATGCGTGTCACGTTTGTACAGCGGTAAGGTCACCAGCTTTGGGTTCGATTCTAGCTGATGCCCCCCCAATACCTTTTTTTTACTTTTGAAATCAAGATTCTATAATAATAATAATAATAATATATACGAAATATTGACAAATTAAAATATCATATTTAAGAGTATATTACCACCAAGCAAGGCCAAGCGCCTACACCCCGCTAGTAAGATAGGTAAATAGATTTTGGAAGATAGAGAGATAGGTAGATAGAGAGATAGGATAGAAAGGTTATTAATCATGCTATACGTAGGTAGCTCAGTATTTGCTATTGAATTGCTATGGTTTTCCAGTTTAAAGAAAATTAAAATGAAGAGCAAATGCATTTTCTTGTAAGAACATCAGCGCGAAAAAATAGTACAAAATATCATTGTACTACTTATGATCCAAATGATAAATACTTATCCGAGTCCATAGTGAAATGTAGTCACGGAATATATATATATATATATATATATATATATATATATATATATATATATGTGTGTGTGTGTGTGTGTGTGTGTGTGCGTGTATATATATATATATATATATATATATATATATATATATATATATATACACACATATATATGTGTGTGTGTATATATATATATATATATAAATATATATATATATATTATATGATGTCCGTAAAGTTACTATACAGTCTTATTGTTGTATTGTATTATATTTGCATTAATAATTAATATTTATTTTTCTTGATCGTGACTTGTGCACCAAAGTTTATCAGAGTGTGGTGTCACGTTGTCGAGAATGTATTGGAGCTGAAGGCCTCCAATTTGAATATTTGTCATTGAAATTGTTTGCCTTGATTGTTACAGTCTTTTCGGATGTAACACGTGTATTTTCTGAGATTTTTATCAAAATAAAGGTGTTATTTCTTTTTATTTCTTTTGTTAAAAATACATATTTTATTACAATATCTTACTGTACTGTTAATATATTACAGGGTGTCTGTATATTAACTTTACGACACCCTGTATATATATATATATATATATATATATATATATATATATATATATATATATATATATATATATGCATATATATATATGTATATATATACATATATATATGTATATATATGTATACATATATATATATATATTCATATATATATATATATATATATATATATATATATATATATATATACAGGGTGACCCAAAAAACGGGTCCCAGCTCTAATTAGGCCCCGTTTTTTAGTGTTTTGTCCGAATGAAATAAAAATTTGGTCATAGCTTGTTTATTATATCCAAAACATCACATCTAAACACTAGGATCTTTGGCCTTTTTTTCTCCGTTGACTGTAAAATGCTCAGGAAAACAATTGAATGTCCTCTATTTTTGGGGGGTCACCCTCCATGTATGCATACATATATATATATATATATATATATATATATATATATATATATATATATATAAAGATGGCAGGTCTGTTTTCAAAGTATTAGCTCAAGCGCCTGAATAAACAAAGACAACACAAATAAATACGAAACATACATAGATTAAAACATAGCGATAGTGTAAGCAGTAAATACATATATCTGTAAGCATCTTAATATAAAAATCTTTTTCTGAGATCAAACCGATCTTATCATGTATAAGTGAAAAAATACCTGTAAAGTTTTAAGTTATATACAGTGTAAGTCAATTGTGTTATATATTAAGGTTGGTATTCCCCTGGTAAATATATCAGATATTACATAGTGATTAGATCGTATATATCTTATACAGGAAGAACAGTAGAGATCAACAGATTGACATCGTTGTACTCTAATAAAGGGAAGTCGGAAACGATGTCATTAGCGATTAAATGGTTTAAGACTTTAAATCCAATGGAAGCGTTGAACACCTCGAATATATTAACTATGTTGTAACAAAATGATATAATTAAGCAATGCACTTAACATATAATTAACTCTCTGTTTCCCTTTCCTCCTTTAACAGTTGTCTTTTAATTTTGCGTCTGATATGAAACAGCAGCCTGATAGTATATTAATTGTTAATATTTGCTTGAATTAATCCTTTCTCTTCTAAAAATATATGTCATTCAAATAAATTGATTAGCTTATACAAGAAGTAAACCGACGGTTTTTCCTATCATCTTTTGAAGCAACCGGTAAATAAAGAGACGCCTGCGACGAAAATATTTTCTGTGAAGAGAAAAATGACAAAGGAAAGAACGCACTTACGTCTCCGTTGGCTTCAGCAAAGTTATTGCTTTTAAGTTGATAAAATGAATTAAGTAAATGATTATACGCCAATATGACTCGAGGTTGAAACTGCAGTTTGTCCTTTACATATAATATCAACGGTTCATGTGGATAATCTTAAATGACAATATAAAATACCATTAGTGTTGGTGAAAACAATTCTACAGGAGTTGACATTTTAATATGTTTATAGATATATATAAAAGTGATACCGTCATAAATTGAATCGATATTGACAATTTTTTTATTTTTATTTGTTTTTTTATTATTCAATGTTTACCCCAAACAAGACACAGTGCCAATTTGAAGTAGGGGGCTACTATCGGGGACATAAGTTTCAGGGATACTATAAAGGAAGATGAGCAGCAAGATGTCTGTTCACATTACACTTGAACTTCTGCATGTCAGTACAGTTAGGGAAGCAGAATCCCGGAAGGTAGTTCCACAATCTAGCAGTTCTGAGGAAGAAACTATCGGAGTAGATTGCTTTCTTACACCTCGGGATCTCTACTGTGTAGGGGTGGGTTTTAGCTGTTTGTCGGCTTTGACGCGTGTATTTACGTTGAGGGGGTACAGGTGCTTGTAGTTCATCAGAGCATTCACCCTTAAAATACTTGTAGAACAGGCAGAGGGATTCAACAATTCGTAGGTGGGACAGGAGCCGAAGAGTAGATAGCAGTTCAGTTAAATCTATGATTATGTTAAATAACCGATATTCATTTAGACACTTGGTTTTCATCAAGTTTTCTGTAGTAAAATGAATGTCCTACAATTTTCTGTAAGAATCCTTTGCAAATATACAAATAATGATGTTCCTAGCATCTAATTAAAACGCGATATGTTTTGATTAACAAAAACAAACACAACTGAAAAAAAAATTACGAAAGGAAAACCTTCAATATCAATGACTGTTTTTGTATAATACATTTCTTTTGTCTTGTTATTATAGACGAAAAACATAGAAGCGAAGCATTCTTTGTGAAGCTGCTAATTTGTTAAGGTTCGTTGGTGCTTTTTTATGAAATATTTCCCATTGCAATCGGATGGATGCGCGTAATAATTATTATAAGCAACATTTCTTTTAACACCAATAAACTACTGTACAGCACAAAAATAGAAACAGTTAATAGACATCTTCATCTGGTTAACGGCAACCAATATGCAAGTTGGAATCAAGAATGGTTGAAAGATCAAATAGATATTTGACCTTGCACAACTACAGAACTACTAAATAGACAGATAAAACAATATGAATGGTCGATTGAATAAAGTCATTAAAGAATCTAGATAAAATTTCCAACATAGAACACATCTGTAAAATAAAAAAAAAAGGTCAAAAGGAAAGCAACCTCCACAAATGAGAAATAATAACTTCACTTTGGGGCATCTCAGTCAAGGGAACGCATTATCAGTGATTGTTGTGATAAACAACTTGTATTGACCAAGATTTGATAAACTATAAATATGATATATATATATATATATATATATAATGGATCACGTATTCGCATGATAAGAAATAATAATCCGACACAACGCAATATATACACGCCCCATTTATAAAAATTGATAATGTGTGTATTTGAGGAAAATTCTAAACCTATATACTCAACGACTTTTTGATCTGAAGACTTGAAATTTGGTATATAAGGATTTCAGACATGCAGAACATTTTTAATTGTTTTTTATCCGGAGAAGTGTTAGGGTTAGGGTTAGTGTTAGTGTTAGTGTTAGTGTTAGTGTTAATGTTAGTGTTAGGGTTAGTGTTAGTGTTAGTGTTAGGGTTAGTGCTAGTGTTAGTGCTAGTGTTAGTGTTAGGATTAGAGTTATTGTTAGTGTTAGGGTTAGTGTTAGTGTTAGGGTAAGTGTTAGTGTTAGGGTTAGTGTTAGTGTTAGGGTTAGTGTTAGGGTTAGGGTTAGTGTTAGGGTTAGTGTTAGTGTTAGTGTTAGGTTTAGGGTTAGTGTTAGTGCTAGGGTTAGTGTTAGTGTTAGGGTTAGTGTTAGGGTTAGGGTTTGGGTTTGGGTTAGGGTTAGTGTTAGTGTTAGGGTTAGTGTTAGGGTTAGGGTTAGGGTTAGGGTTAGGGTACGGATTAGTGTTAGGATTGAAACATGTGCTGCTAAGGGATCGACGTTGAAAAATGTGCTGCTAAGGGACGAACGTTGAAAAATTGGTACGTGGGTGGTCATCGGATTTTTATCTGTTTGTGAACTGTTTAAAGAATGCATGAATCGTTCACATGACAAATTCCTTATGTTAAAAATAAGTAAATTTGAATATACTTTTTAATATCGTGTAAAACTTGCCTAATGGTTGTCGTACTTTACTCACTGTCTTAAGTTTTTTGTTTCAATCACAACTTAGGTATCTATATATGTTTTTACTTACAAGACGTGAACTGTTTAGAAAAAAAAAACATAATAAGCTTCTGTATGAAATAAACTATAATATTTATGCGTATTTTAAGACTGGGAACCGCCGGTCGGCCGTTCCGCTAGTATCATATTAGAAAATACGATATTAATGATAATCGTTAACTAAATAATTCCCAAACTGGAAAATAAATCGAATCTGCTAAATACAAATTAATGTAGATATAAGCCTACAAATTTTGATGATAGGATAGTTAGGTGTATATTAATGAGATTTAAATAAAACCTCAAGTCTGACTGGGTGTGTTATATTTTATCTAGGTTCCTATTTAATTTTTTTCCTATTAATCGAATGTTTATTGAGCTCAAGAATGTGGTGTTAATGTAAAATAAACGACATCTTTAAAATTCTATTAATAATAATTACGATGTTTTTTTACAAAGGAATCACCATTTATCACTCGAAGATAAGGGTTAATGAGTATATGTTAGTCCATGTGATTATTGCATAGTAAATATAAGTAGTGGAAGTTTTGTAAATTGGATAACTTAGGCGAACGGTTCATCGAGAACTTGTTTACGGTGGACTTGAAGACAATCAGATTGTAGCCAGCTGGAAGGCAGACAGACGGAAGAGAGTTCGGCAGGCGTCCAGTTCTAAGAAAGAAGCTTTGTTCAGTGATTTAGGTCTAGGCACAGATAAAGAGTGTGGGAAATTAATGGTATAGGTTTTTGGCTAGAGGGGTGTTTGTCGTGAAAATTTAGCGAGAGGAAATCATGGATTAAAGCTCAGACGACCACTTGCCATGAAAATTACGATAAAGCATAGACAGGCTCGCAACGTCTCTTGTGAGGGAAAGAGGTTGTAGGAAGAGAAAAGAGCATCCCCACTAAGTTACGATGTCTATTTTGAACTCTGCCAAGGCATGATTAGCTGCTTCTAGCAGCTCCTGCCGATATGTGGCAAGAGTAATTCATCATTAGCCGTACCTGGCTTTTATATAGGCAGATAATTGCATCAGGAGTGAGATAACTACTGGAGCTGTAGAAGGATCCTACAATTCTGCAATCGAGAAAAGGGTGTTTCGTTTTATTTTCGACAATTTAATATCTTTTCACATATGAATCAATCATTTAGAGCAATAGTTTTTAACCAGTGAAAGCTATCTGCAAAGTTCTACTGGGGGATCCGCAACGTGGACAGGTATTAAAATTAAGAATAGGTAATATCAAGCCACTAGTGAATCTTACCGGGTTACTCGTTATTCGCCTATCGAGCCAAAGGTCTCTGCTAACGAGTCATGTTGCTAAATGCCGCATTTAGCTGATAGCGAGAGAATAAGTTCGTGTAAGCATAAGCACGTTACTTTTTGTTAATTATTAGATTAGGAGTCATTTCGAGTTAAAATTTATTTTATTTTAAGCGCCTAAACACAGCAAATGCACATTTTAAATATGTAAACATTAGGTGAAAGCTAACCAACATGGCCATCTTTTAACTATTTCACTTCGATACGAATAGTCTCGAATTGTTGATCGAAAGACACAAAACGCTGTGATCAGAAACGGAAGAGAACTCGAACAAAAATTGAAAATTTGATACAAAAATAATAATTAAAAAAAAACAAAAAAACTGAAGCAACATTTGGAGAAACAACCATGAAAAATATTTTATGAAAAATATTTTTATTTTTTTGTTTTTTGCAAATTTGCAAATTATTTTCTGTGTGCTCATTACCTTTCGTGTAATCAGCGCACAGTGAATTAAACAAACAACTAAGAAATTATTTCATTACGTTTTCCGTTTCTTTTGCTTTTCCAATTCTGTTTGAAAATCATCAAGGCTAAATGTCATATTTATTTGTAATTTTGTTGAACAAACAAATTTAGATAATATTGTATTTTAGTGAATGTAGTCTTTTTATTTTTTGAAAAACAATCTTATATACATTTATGTGCATGGATCTCGCAACAAAAAATTAGCTTTTCAGATAATCTGCGTCTGAAAAAAATGTCGAGCGGTACATTTGCTGTTCAGGTTATTTGTACAAACTACATTATGGATTATCTGCCCTTATTATGATTACTCAATAACAAATCAATGCATTTCTGAATTTTTAAGATGAAGATTGATGATTTCGAATCATCAATCCACGGTTCTAACTCTGAGTGTTATTCTTACACATTTTCAACCAATGTAACCTACGACCTTCTTTATGTGTATCTTGTGGAACTCAGGAATTTTTCTGCACTTAAATTCCAACCAACTGTTTCTTTTTTTAAATCTAGGGGATAGCGTGCTCTTGTTCTGTCAGCCATGACTGGATAGCAATTGAACATGTTTTAGCGTAACCCGCACTGACAATTGAAACATCAACTTCCAGAAGAGTGTAAATTTAAACCTAGATTTTTATCAAGTACTCTATCCACTGCGCCATCACCTAGTTCAAATAGGGGTTCACATTTATTAATGACCTAGTACACACAAAAAATATGCAAAATACAATATTCTTGTTTCAAATATTGTTCATTTTCAGCATAACCGCGGTATTTTGGATTGCCTCGCTATGAAGAGGAATTGACAGTTATAATATACGGAATTTAGTTAAAAATTTAAAGAACGCTTCTATCACGACAATCACAACTCTGACTTTCATATCACGTGCGCCAAGCGTAAGCTTGCAGCATTTCTAAATAAAATTGAAGACAGACAGCACGCAGACACTTTAATAACTACCTTTTCTTCAATTTAACATCATGGCAAGAAAAAAAAAAGAAAAAATATAAAATTCTGAGGATGGCGTTTATCGTCGAAATATTAATTTTGAATAAATATTTGTTTATTTTCATAATATTGTGTTGTAATTTGGCTAATAAACGAATATAATATGTATTTTATTTGTATAAATATATTTTTGGTAGGGTCTACTATGAATTGCTTCATTAACATACGAAATCAAACTGGTATTTTAAGTCTCCCTAGCAGTACACAATAATAATAATCATTACAAATATGATACATTGAGTTATCCGAAACACTGCATAATAATATTTTTGCTCTTATATGGATTTTTCTTTATGACTCCTACAAGTGAAAAGGTTCCCATTATTGAATGCGTGACTGCATTGGTTAATAAATATTTATATATTTATCGAACTACGGATTAGTAACTGGTTAATACGTAGAGCTTAGAGAGAGGAATGTGATCTCACATTGAACAGCTGAGTTGCGTTTAAACGCAAATACGTAAACATATCTTTTATCTGATCCTGAACTTTGGAAATGGGGCCTTGAGTATTGCCATGCGCTGGTGACTCATCGCCAAAGAAAGGTGAATCCGCGAAAAGGAATTCGCGACTTGCTTTAGTAAATGGTCGTAAATAAAAATTATTAAAAAAAATGTATGGTTTTATACAGTGCCAACAATCTATATTATAATTAAACGCTTGTATTCGTTCATATGTTGGTTCTAAAACCACTCGAAAAAGTTTTTGGGTGTGCCCTAGGGGTAACACTCTTTATACTAATACAGTATAACCCCGGTATTCGGCGGCTCGGGATACGTTTTTCTTCAGGATACGATGTGAAATATGATATTTTGCGGCCCCTGGTTACGGTATTTACCCCACCTTACGGTGTTATTTATAATGTTATTTGATTATATATGTCTATCATAAACTGTACTTTGTTTTGTTACTTTTTTATGCTGTATCCCGGGGTTCTACTGTATTAATTATATTGAAGATATTAAAGAAGTATTTAAATAAGTAATGCTATTGCTGTTTTTTTCCGAGTACTAAGTTACCCAACTAACATCCGATTGACATAATAGATCGAAGCCATATACCACTGGTTAAAAATTGTA